>NC_090332.1:90790983-90863483 GCF_035084215.1 Heptranchias perlo | reverse complement strand
TCATTTTATTTGCTAAATTTGAACTCTGGACAGATTTTTGCTGTTTGTGTTGATATTTGATTTAAATTTGTTGAGACTAAATATTGTAAAGAGGTTTACAAGCTAAGCTGAGTTTATGGAATCTGAACAAATGTACTCAGTTCTATGCAATATGAACTTTGTGTGTCCAGGGAGAAGTTGGGAGGTGAGAAAGCAAATAACACAGCCTTGCAAAACCCCCAGGAGAGCTTTGGGGCCAAACAAAATTGTGTCTGCAATGTTAGGACATTAGCAGAAAAGTAAATGGAGGCAATCTGATAGGGAAACAGATTTCTGTCAGTCAGACTCAGGAAATTGTGTTGTGTCCATATAGTTTGTTTACTGTGGGGTCTTCTGAGTTGTAACCTGTCTGTGCTGCTGTTAATAAGGCTAAATCTTGCTGCTGAAGGATTGAATTACATCACACCTCTGGGCTAATATTTATAAAGAACAAACCATTGGGTTGCATTATGAATCCTTTATTTGCATTTTTCCATTGTGCTCAAAACGATACTGAATAAATGATTACAAACAGTTTACATTGACATTAAAATAGACCTATTTGATTAGTCTTTTGCTTCTTTTTGTTAATGGCTGTGCAGGTAAATTACACTTTGACTCTATGGGTAGAATTTGTGTTTGGGGCGGGAGGGTTCTCCCAAACTTTGGCAGGAGATTGGCAGAGACCCCAGAGAAAGAGCGTAGAAAGCTGTTTCCTTCAATCTTCCACAAAGTTATGATGGAAGATTGAGAGAACCCACATGGAAATTCTACACCTACCTCTTACGCTGCCATTATACTAACAGTTTTGCATTGACGTGAGTGTTTGGGATGTGCATTGACATAAAAACCGATAGTATAACTCAGATGTCAGCTCCTGATCTGACTCTCAGTACATTGTGCTCCTAACAGGCCTGAAACCTTGGGATAGATTTTCCTCTTCAGCGCTTGGGTGGTAAACTGTTGGGGAGAATTGCACACCCTTTACAGAATCCGTCTCACTTTCATTCCATTAATTTTACCCATCCCACTAGATTATCACCCAGGGGCTGAACACAAGAATCTATCCCAATATCAATACAAACTCTTGCATTACCTGGGCTTTGTACCAGGTGTAAAAACACTCTAGCCCGGTGTGAAGCCTAAAATGTGCCGCAGCAGTCTTCAGCACATTTTAAACTTAGTATGGAATCTTTCTAATGTGAGAGAAGCAGTGCCCCTAACTGCACTCTCACAATGAAAGTTAGTCACCCAGGAGTGCAGCTCTGGACTTGTATCCAAGCACGCATGCACAGAGCTCCTGTGTTGCTAAGCTCAACATAAACTGCAGCTTGAAACACTAATGGGTATGGAATTTATGGAATAGTGGTAAGGTTCTTGAACAAATTTGACTTAAATTTATTTTTATCCACAAGCCTTGGGTCCGATCCCACTTTCTTTAAATACGTAAATAGCAGCTACAACAACTTGGCTTGAATACCCTGAGATCTTGAGTTATCAGTGCCTCCAGAGCACCACTGGTAATCCTCCATAACCCACACACCACCTGCAAATGGCTGCCACTCTGAGGTAGCTTGCCATTAGGGTGTTTCCCCTCCCCCCGGCCCTTTAATTTTCCTTTCAGCTTATGAATATAAGTCTACCATAGGTGACGCTCAGTAATCTTAACTCCTAAATGCATAAGTTTCCATTGTCCCAATGGGGAGGACCAGTAGAGCAACCTCTCCTATCAAAGATGTTGGACCCACCTTATGCTTAGTTCAGCAGTAGTGGTTACCTCCAACTAATCCTTTCTAATTGTAATATATGATAGCTGTGGCAATATTATATCGTTGCATGGTTCCAATGTGGCAGATTCAGATTCCACTTATTCACCTCATTTATACAGGACACGCTTAGTAGACATCCACATATAGAGTCATAGAGTTATACAGCACGGATAGAGGCCCTTCGGCCCATCGTGTCCGCGCCGGCCATCAGCCCTGTCTACTCTAATCCCATATTCCAGCATTTGGTCCGTAGCCTTGTATGCTATGGCATTTCAAGTGCTCATCCAAATGCTTCTTGAATGTTGTGAGGGTTCCTGCCTCCACAACCCTTTCAGGCAGTGAGTTCCAGACTCCAACCACCCTCTGGGTGAAAAAGTTCTTTCTCAAATCCCCTCTAAACCTCCCGCCTTTTACCTTGAATCTATGTCCCCTTGTTATAGAACCCTCAACGAAGGGAAAAAGCTCCTTAGTATCCATCCTATCTGTGCCCCTCATAATTTTGTACACCTCAATCATGTCCCCCCTCAGCCTCCTCTGCTCCAAGGAAAACAAACCCAATCTTCCCAGTCTCTCTTCATAGCTGGAGCGCTCCAGCCCTGGTAACATCCTGGTGAATCTCCTCTGCACCCTCTCCAAAGCGATCACATCCTTCCTGTAGTGTGGCGACCAGAACTGCACACAGTACTCCAGCTGTGGCCTAACCAGTGTTTTATACAGCTCCATCATAACCTCCTTGCTCTTATATTCTATGCCGCGGCTAATAAAGGCAAGTATCCCATATGCCTTCTTTACCACCTTATCTACCTGTTCCGCCGCCTTCAGGGATCTGTGAACTTGCACACCAAGATCCCTCTGACCCTCTGTCTTGCCTAGGGTCCTCCCATTCATTGTGTATTCCCTTGCCTTGTTAGTCCCTCCAAAGTGCATCACCTCGCACTTTTCCGGGTTAAATTCCATTTGCCACTGTTCGGCCCATCTGACCAACCCATCTATATCGTCCTGCAGACTGAGGCTATCCTCCTCGCTATTTACCACCCTACCAATTTTTGTATCATCAGCGAACTTACTGATCATACCTTTTACATTCATATCCAAGTCATTAATGTAGACCACAAACAGCAAGGGACCCAGCACCGATCCCTGTGGTACCCCACTGGCCACAGGCTTCCAGTCACAAAAACAACCTTCGACCATCACCCTCTGCCTTCTGCCACTAAGCCAGTTTTGTATCCAAAGTGCCAAGGCACCCTGGATTCCATGGGCTCGTACCTTCTTGACCAGTCTCCTGTGGGGGACTTTATCGAAGGCCTTACTGAAAAATATATCAGACAAAGCCTGAAAACCAAACTTCTCTAATGTGTTAATGGCAATTTAATCATTTTAAACTAAAGCTGAGTATGCATTTAACAAACAGTGCAGATATACGGCACTCTATCATCCCCTCCGCAAAGCTATTGAATGGCACAAACCATTTTGACACTTTACCATCTTTGTGCTTATTGAATTCTATTGTAAACACTGTGACACTGTGTATCATTGTTCTCTAGTTTGTACCTGATTAGCACGCTCCAAAGATGTCAGCAAAGAGAGTAACATTGTGCCCATCAAGGGAAGCAACGATGTTGACTGGTTACCGCAGATGAGAATCGTGATACAACACTGCATTTTGGCATTTCTGAATTCACGTTTGTTTGCTAGAGACAGAGAAAAGATAATGGCAGCCATGTACTCTCATTGGAATTCTAATAAAAAAAAAGAGGCAAGGCAAGGTTGAAGATACTTTGTCCAAGCAAAAGGAAAGTACGCAATAATCAACAGACCCATACTGTTAGAAAAGGCAAAACCACTCATATTTGCTATGGGCAAACATAATTTTAAGCTGATTGCAAAGATTGAAAATGAGGAACAACATATGCTGCAAAGCTCACAGCAAAAAACATGGCTTTCTGCAGCTAGAGGCTTCTGGCAATACATGTTCTGCTTTTGTTTTTAAAAGGCTAACCATCTGAAAACATTTTCAGCTGTGATGAAACTGGATCCCTTTTCTGCTATTTAAGGCCTGGAACTCTCGCATTCAAGATAGACCATCTCATCAGACAAAAAAAACTATAAAGGCTTGTCAGTGATGTTCTGCTGTAACTTCTTGTTGTGGGAAAATCAGCCAAACCACATTGTCTCACATTTGCCAGTTACCAAAAGGAGTAGTCGACCTGCTTGAATGATTGGAAACATATTCACAGAGATTGGGACAGAAACTGAAGAGGCAGAAAAATCACTGCTTTTTGAGAATGTTGCTAGATAACCAGAAGTGATAGAGCTTGAACATTACTGCAGTCATACATCTTGAACCAAGGTGTAATCCGCACTTTAAACCCCATAGTTTCAATACCATGTGATTTCAGGTGTTGGATGGGTCAAAGGATACCATTACAGGTACCTGTGGGGAATGCATCAGTTTACTAGATGCTTACTAGTTAGGTGAACATTGTTGGGCCTGATGGTTTTTTTCCTCACCTTTCTTTTCATGTACAATTGATGAAACTGGTGTGGGAAGGTATCTCTCTGACACTGATCGATAACTGATTCAGAAAAGGTGATTCCAGTTGGGAAAACCTGCAGAATGAGGTGGGTAGAAGGCAAACGCACCTTCCAGAGGATAACTTTATGTTATCACTCCTCCCCTCTCCCCGATGAATGTTAGAAGAGGAATGTCACAAACTGATTATTTGGAAATACTGAGACTGAACCAGAGGAAGAAAAATGTTCTAAAATCAATAGTAAAGAAGATGAAGCTTTAAACAAAGATGTGGAAGCACAGAAACTGATCACGACAGAAGACCGGAGCTGGCAAGGCTGTGAAGAGCCATGGAAGAATGTATAAATGTTAACCCAATTCATTACTTGCACTTATCAGTTGTCTGGCAACCATTTAGCGACTGTTTTCCTTAAGGGGAACCAGGCAGGCTAGCAATGTTCCAGGGCATTGTTGATAATTCACTAGCCAGCTTGGCTCGCTAATGGAACTTGGAGGATAAATGTGTCATTGGGAGCTGGGATTCTTCGCCCATAGCTCCAGATAACCCTTCAAGCTAATGCCTAATGATAGGAGGAGGAGCCATAGCTGGACGAGCAGAAGAAAGCATACCAGTGCTCTGGGGGCGTTTAAGCCTTTGCTCCAGCAACCTGCTTCTTAGCTCTCTGAACATAGGCAAGTGGGCGTCCCCCTAAGGGAGCGATTGTACACTCTCGGGCAAACAGAAATTGTACAAGTGTAGAATTTTCAATAGCTTAAACATGATTAGGTCTCCACTTAAAATCTTAACTCGCTTTCCTCAATTGGTTTGATGGACCTGCTCTGCATTTTCAGTATTTCTAATTTTGGGAGCCAGCATTGTAGAACACCTTTAGGATGCGTTTGACAAAAATGCAGTGTTTAATGCTACATTTATCTTTCTGAGGAATCACTTCTTCAAGAAATGGTTTTGCAGTGTAGCCTAAGGCTGTTGGTGCTATGGAATCTGTCCAAAATGATGGCAAGAGCTGCTGGTAGTCATGTTTGGATTTGCTGCCGTTGTCACTGTTGAGATTGTGGAGTTGCCTGGAGAACAGGTGGACCTGGCTCCTCCAGAGGCAGTATCGCCATTTCATTTAGTTCACAGTTATTGCTGAAGCCATTAACTATTGTGCTGTAATATAAAGGGACTGTTAAATATGAACTGGAATCTGGACTTTTTCCTTAAAATACCTCTGATATGACAACTAACTGGTACTCAATATGCAAACACATCTAAACCTTTTTACACCTAACCTGGGTGTGAATTGCCTTATCATTATCCCCATGAATACAGAACCATGCGAAATGCCCTGACCATGAGTTAATCCTTTAATCCCTTTACACCTGTTTTTGCAACATTTTTTACAGCCCTCTCATTCTTGCTTCTTTATTTTATCGTATAATACATCTGCCTGTTCATATTTCCTTTTTATTGGTTGCATTTATGCCCTTTTTCATTTTTTTTAATCGTACATAGCCTGCTAAATATCTAAAACTTGAGATGATTTTAAGTAGGCATTTGTCACCAAGCAAGTTTAAACAAACAATTCCAATTCCTCTTTTGCAAAGAGGACAACACTCGCAATTTTCTCACAAGATAGTATTAGAGTTCAGTGATTCTGATTCTGATTATTGTTTTCTGTTCCTCACAAATCTGAGGTGGAGCACAGTCACAACATAGATGCCTTCACAACTGAATTTTAATTTAAAAACAAAAGCAGAAAAAGCTGGAAATACTCAGCAGATCAGGCAGCATCTGTGGAGAATTGAATGTCAGTCAACATTTCAGGTCCTTGCTCATTGATTTAAAACCGTTGACTGACTGACGTCTATTTCTCCACAGATGCTGCCTGACCTGCTGAGTAATTGCAACATTTTCTGCTTTTATTTTCAGATATCCAGCATCTGCAGTATTTTGCTTCTTGTTTTTCGATGTTGTTTTACTTTTACTTTGCTCCAACAAAGAAGGTTTAAAAAGTTGCATCCATTGTGAAGCAGAACAGAATGGAAGATCACTTATTAATTGTACTCTGCTATCTGAATGAAGGTCACCTCTGTGTACCTGGCAAATGGGTTCATCAAATAGGGAAATAACCAAATTAAAATTCCTTACCAGTAAATGGTCTCTGGATTTCTAATGTTTTATGAAATGCACGGTTGATTTCAGATTAATATTCAAATGTGATCTGACCACAAGTTTCATTGAAAGGCTATGATCTTGAATTTTTTTTTATTCGTTCATGGGATGTGGGCGTCGCTGGCAAGGCCAATATTTATTGCCCATCCCTAATTACCCTTGAGAAGGTGGTGGTGAGCCACCTTCTTAAACCGCTGCAGCCCGTGTGGTGAAGGTTCTCCCACAGTGCTGTTAGGAAGGGAGTTCCAGGATTTTGACCCAGCGAGGATGAAGGAACGGCGATATATTTCCAAGTCGGGATGGTGTGTGACTTGGAGGGGAACGTGCAGGTGGTGTTGTTCCCATGTGCCTGCTGCCCTTGTCCTTCTAGATGGTAGAGGTCGCAGGTTTGGGAGGTGCTGTCAGAGAAGCCTTGGCGAGTTGCTGCAGTGCATCCTGTGGATGGTACACACTGCAGCCACAGTGCGCCAGTGGTGAAGGGAGTGAATATTTAGGGTGGTGGACGGGGTACCAATCAAGCGGGCTGCTTTGTCCTGGAAGATATCGAGCTTCTTGAGTGTTATTGGAGCTGCACTCATGCAGACAAGAGGAGAGTATTCCATCACACTCCTGACTTGTGCCTTGTAGATGGTGGAAAGGCTTTGGGGAGTCAGGAGGTGAGTCATTTGCCGCAGAATACACAGCCTCTGACCTGCTCCTGTAGCCACAGTATTTATGTGGCTGGTCCAGTTAAGTTTCTGGTCAATGGTGACCCCTAGGATGTTGATGGGGGATTCGGCAATGGTAATGCTGTTGAATGTCAAGGGTAGGTGGTTGGACTCTCTCTTGTTGGAGATGATGTGGAGATGCCGGTGATGGACTGGGGTTGACAATTGTAAACAATTTTACAACACCAAGTTATAGTCCAGCAATTTTATTTTAAATTCACAAGCTTTCGGAGGCTACCTCCTTCCTCAGGTGAACGATGTGGAAATGAAATCCTCGAAATGAAGTCGCATATATAATTCACAGAACAATGCTTGGTGATAACAGACAGTTTTTTCAACTGCCCGTTGCCAAGGCAATCAGTGTGCAGACAGACAGGTGTTACCTGCCAGGTCTCAGAATATACAAATCACCAAAAAAAACAACAAACAAAAAAAAACAGAGATAGAGAGGTAGAAACATAGAAAAGACAGCAACTGACCCGTTATATTAAAAACAGATAACATTTGTTCGCTGGTGGGGTAACGTGTAGCGTGACATGAACCCAAGATCCCGGTTGAGGCCGTCCTCATGGGTGCGGAACTTGGCTATCAATTTCTGCTCGGCGATTTTGCGTTGTCGTGTGTCTCGAAGGCCGCCTTGGAGTACGCTTACCCGAAGGTCGGTGGCTGAATGTCCTTGACTGCTGAAGTGTTCCCCGACTGGGAGGGAACCCTCCTGTTTGGCGATTGTTGCGCGGTGTCCGTTCATCCGTTGTCTCAGTGTCTGCATGGTCTCGCCAATGTACCATGCTCTAGGGCATCCTTTCCTGCAACAAATGAGGTAGACAACGTTGGCCGAGTCACAGGAGTATGAACCATGCACCTGGTGGGTGGTGTCCTCTCGTGTGATGGTGGTATCTGTGTCGATGATCTGGCATGTCTTGCAGAGGTTACCGCGGCAGGGTTGTGTGGTGTCGTGGACGCTGTTCTCTTGAAAGCTAGGTAATTTGCTGCGAACGATGGTCTGTTTGAGGTTGGGTGGCTGTTTAAAGGCGAGTAGTGGAGGTGTGGAGATGGCCATAGCGAGGTGTTCGTCGTCATTGATGACATGTTGAAGGCTGCGGAGAACATGGCGTAGTTTCTCCGCTCCGGGGAAGTACTGGACGACAAAGGGTACTCTGTTGGTTGCGTCCCGTGTTAGTCTCCTGAGGAGGTCTATGCGATTTTTTGCTGTGGCCCGTCGGAACTGTCGATCGATGAGTCGAGCGTCATATCCCGTTCTTACTAGGGCGTCTTTCAGCGTCTGTAGGTGTCCATCGCGTTCCTCCTCGTCTGAGCAGACCCTGTGTATTCACAGGGCCTGTCCATAGGGGATGGCCTCTTTGACGTGGTTAGGGTGGAAGCTGGAAAAGTGGAGCATCGTGAGGTTGTCCGTGGGCTTGCGGTAGAGTGAGGTGCTGAGGTGCCCGTCTTTGATGGAGATTCGTGTGTCCAAGAAAGAAACTGATTCTGAGGAGTAGTCCATGGTGAGCTTGATGGTGGGATGGAACTTGTTGATGTTATCGTGTAGTCTCTTCAGTGATGCGACTTCATTTCGAGGATTTCATTTCCACATCGTTCACCTGAGGAAGGAGGTAGCCTCCGAAAGCTTGTGAATTTAAAATAAAATTGCTGGACTATAACTTGGTGTTGTAAAATTGTTTACAATTGTTGGAGATGGTCATGGCCTGACACTTGTCTGGTGCGAATGTTACTTGCCACTTATTAGCCCAAGCCTGAATGCATGAATTAGATTCCATTTTCCTGTAGCTGAATTGGTGATCACTTTTTAAAAAAAAGTTTAGTTAAGGAATTCTATCAGTCTACAGATGTAAATTCAGTACTTTCATTAAAGGAACTGGTTTCAATTATTCTGAGACACACATTTTACAGCTCCTTATCAGCTAAACCAAAGGAATCTTTTTTTAAAACTGCAAATGGGGAATAAATGTTTTTTGAATTTGAACAAGGTTAATCCTCTCCCCATCCATCCACTGTCTTTTTTACAAGTTTTTTTTGCCAATTTTCTCCCCTTCCTTCCTTTTCCTGAAATTGGTGACCCATGCCGGCACAGACACAGTGGGCCGAATGGCATCCTGTGCTATATCATTCTATGCTAGTGTATAGTTTCATGGGTACAAACAACCTTCCAGTACTTCACCCAAATGTCCACAGTTCATCTCTGACTCAGGCTATTGACAGTCAGTAGGCTATTTAACTAATGTAAGCACCATAGTCAAACCTGACCCTGCCCCTACCTAACATCTACACATGCACACTTGCAAGCCGTGGTTAATGGACAGTGATCAGGAATGTGAGCCCCAGGCTATGTTTTCCCCTCCTCGACCATTTGTGGTGCTCCTACCGCTGTCTGAGCTGAGATCAGTTAATTCAATTATAGATGAGGAATGAAACCTGAGATTTCCTGATTTATTTGGCTACCATGCAGTATCACTGAGCCATTGGGGGAGATCTGAAATTTAATTTTAATAAACCTGTTACTTCATTGCTTTGCATTGTGTGTGTGTAATATTAGAATTTTTTCAAGATGTAAATAGACAGTTCTTACTTTGAACCAATTTTAGTAGAAAAACAAACTAAACTAAACATATACACTTGACTCGAATGTTGTTATAGTGCTCACCAATAAATCATGAATTCTGATTGAACATACAATTCTTGTGGCTCTCGCGACTATATAACATAAAATAATCCGTTTCTTTGTATGGCTCTTAAACTCTAATACAAGGGGTTTTGTGTGTATGAATTTCATCCTATGATATGGAAAATCACTGGTGCTATGCCTTCATTGAAGTGAAGACATTGATATGTACAGTGTGAAATTATCTGTACAGCATTTCACTTAAGCAGGCTCTTGGTATCATACGTAATACTATGCATGTACAGTAAATACATGGAATTGAGTTACAAGGTTGTAACACAATCGAGGGATTCAGGTAGCATTGCAAACTACAAAAGCAAACTCAGAGAGATATGTAAATGTTACCTGATCTTGGGAGTTCAGGTGACAACCTTTCATTGACTCAGAGTGCTTGTTAGTTTGTGTAATGTGGGCTGTTTTGTTTTTCAAGAAATTAAAAACATACTGTGGGCTCACAGAATTCTGCCATTTGTGTTATTTTATCTCTCACAAGGGTACTGCAGCCCTTTGATATTACCAAAAGTGGCATTGTGATTTATAGAAGCGGCATTCTAGTTTTTTCAGGGTAGTTTTGCAGAGGGTTACAGGGAGCTCACTATATACTGATTTCTAACAGTGTATAGTAGTATATAACGTTTTTTTAGAATATTGCATTGGAAGTTTATCTGATTTGATCAGCTGACATAAAGAATAAAGGGGAAATTGCTTTAATATATGAATCCCAACAATTAAACAAATAATAAGTGGGTATTGATGATTTCAATACAGATGCAATAAATTATTCGGGAAACAGTCCATATGATTACTTAGCTATTTTTAAAAGATTTTTTTTCTCTACTTTACAGCCCTTCACTTTGAACAACATTTACATATGAACAGTTGACCTGCTGAAAGGTCTCAACTAACGTTGTGATTCATTTACATTGTAGATAACTGCTTCAAAAATAATCAATTTTGGTTTTCCTTGGCTTTCAGTGTTTAGGAATCCATCCCATTTAAGAGAGGTTTCTTTCTTTAGTATCAGCTCAGATGCTGGGTACTGTAGAAGCCACCCATTTTATATTGTAGGTTGGTTTCCACAGTAACAATATAAAAATGACTGTGAAGTTTGCCATGCTATCTGGGTACAGTATATTCACAAGTGGCAGGAAAAAGTGTGAATAGACTAGGGAGCACAGAATTGCTTTGCTGCCCTGTACAGATGGGTTGAGCTGCTTAGCCTGCCAGTGGCCAGAAAACATATCTTCCTTAAGCAGCAAATGCACATTCTGTTTACCTCACCTTTGAGGGTGGCACTGCCTCTGGAGGAATGCACAGAATCAAATTCTTTTGATAGTGCATCACCCATGGACAGCAGTGCCACTTCATTTATATCGCTGGTTTGGCACTGATGATAGAGCCACTTTCAGTGGCAAATTATTAATGTAAATTGAGGCATGCGATTAGGAACCCATCACATAAGAGATTGTAGAGGGGAATCCACAGTGCATCCTTATTTTCAATGACGACATCCCACTTGGAAGGTAATTGTCTGACCTGTAATGCTTTTAAAAAATTACTCATATGAACCTTTTCTCTTGGCTAAAGTATTTGGGTCCACATTCGCTAAATGATCCTGCTCTCTTATTATTTAGTAAAAGCCATTTACAATCTACCCTTAAAATAAAATGTAGATGCTGAACACTTGCCTGATGTGATACCAAAACCATTGTAATAACATTTAGGAATCCCACAATTTGAAAGCTATTAAACAGCTCCAGTATGCTGAGTAAATGCCTAGGTCAAAGCGTTTTAGTGCACCAGGGATTCCCAAGTTTATTGCTCTTATTCCAGGTATGCAGAGATTTTTAATGAGAAAACTTAACAAAATGTCTGTGAGGAGAGAGAATCTGGTACGCTGCAGCTCCTTTTTGAATTGACGAGATTGTGCAATAAAATGCTGCTGTGTGTGATGGTAGTACCATATATGATTGCGTCTGTCAGAATTTAAATGGCTATTTGTAAAGCTAAAGTTTGCCAGGATCAGCAGCTGGTTACTGGGGTAAGCAGAAGTCCCACCCCATCATATTTCATATGTCTGCTTCCAGAGCGGAAAATCTTGGCTTTGAAGTCCAAACCCAGAGCTTTGAAAAAGGCCGAGGCTTTCAAGTAAAAACATTAATGAAGTTACTCAGACACAATATGATTTATTGGGTAAATTTAATCATGCTATTGTGAAATATGTAATTTTTTGATGTTTTTATTTTGTTTAAAATCTTATTTTGAACATTAGAAATTTCAGCTACTGTCGGGAAAAAATAGCCAACAAAATCGTTTTGCATTTCAAGTGATTCAATTGGTTCACCTTCTCTACGATGCAACATACAATATATTACAAGTTCCACTTGAGTTGATTGGATAAGTCAAATTGATTTTTTTAGCAGACTATTGTAGGAGTGTTAGTTATAAAAACAGAAAATGTTGGAAACACGCAGAAAGTCGGGCAGCATCTGTGGAGAGAGAAACAGAGTTAACGTTACTGTGTTCTGATGAAAGGTCATCGACCTGAAACGTTAACTCCGTTTCTCTCTCCACAGACGCTGCGTGACCTACTGAGTATTTCCAGCATTTTCTATTTTTATTTCCGAATTCCAGCAGCCACAGTATTCTGCTTTTGTTGTAGGAGTGTTAATGAGTGGAACGCTGGGATGGGAGAAGGTCATGGGGAGTGGGAGTACTGAGAGGGGGGTGACAGGGTGCAGCTGACAAAAGTGTGATCATTAAGGTTTTCTTGGAGGTGGGTCATTACTGGCAGAAGAAAGAACCATAGCATTTTACAGCACAGAAGGAGGCCATTCAGCCCATCACATGTTAGAGCTATCCACTTAGTTCTTTGCCCTTTCACCAAACCCTTTAAAAATTTTCAAATATTTATTCACTTCCTTTTTAAAAATTATTATGGGTTTTGCATCAACTACCCGTTGCTGCAAGGGCATTCCATGTTCTAACAACCCTGTGTTTTTTTTTTAATTTCCTAATCTGTCCCTTTGTTCTTTTGTTGATCTTAAATTTATGCCCTCTGGTATGCTCAATTCACCTATCAGTGGAAATATTTTTTTCCCAAATTACCTTATCAAAACCTCTCATAATTTTGAACATCTCTATTAGATCTCTTAACCTTCTTTGTTCCAAAGAAAAAAGCCTTTATTTTTCTAGTCTTTCCTTAGAATTAAAGCCTATCCTTGGTATAATCTTAGTGAATTTCTTCAAGCTCTCCCCCCTATGCCTTGACATTCTCCCTAAAGTAAGGCACCCAAAACCAGACACACTGTGGCCCCACAACATGACTCCTCTAACCAGTACCCATTGTTCTCTACCCTTCGTATAATTCCTGATCCATTCTCAAGTTTTACTCTGAATCCCCATAGCTTTATTCTTAACTAGTAGCCTTTCATGTGGAACTTTATAAAATGTCTTTTGCAAGTCTAAGTACACAATAGCGTAGGGTTTACCACAGTCTACTTGATTTGTCACTTCCTCAAAGAAATTGATCAGACAGAATCTTCCTTGTCTAAATCCACAATGACTTCTGTTTATTTGGTGGTTGTTGTACAGATAATCCTCAAGTTTACTCCTGATCAATATTTTACAAGGAATGGAAGTGGGACTAATGGGTCCCAGCATCCCATAACTCCCTCATAATGATTATCAATACCCCACAAAACTCCTCTCTAGACTTCCTCAGCCACATTTCCCTACATTACAACAGTGATGACACTACAAAAGTAATTAATTGACTGTGAAGCACTTTAGGATGTCCTGAGGTTGTGAAAGGTGCTATTTAAATGCAAGTTTGTTCTTTGTTTAGGATATTTACTATTTCATGCACATCCTCTGTTTCAAGCCTATTTGCATCTTTTGATATACTCACTTCTTCTAATAGTCCTCTTGCTATTGCAGTACTGAAATATTTTTTTACTATTATGTTTTGCCTCTGCAGCTATGCTTTTTTCTAGGTCTCTCTTTACCCCTATGATCAACCTTTTGACATGTTTCTGCATGTTGCTGTATTCATCCCAGTGAACCTTCTCAGCTTTCTGCCTGCAAGATTTGTTAAGGTCATTTTTCCTTTTTATGTCACTTTTAATTTGCTTGTTAATCCATTTAGGGTCATGCTTGTTTAGTCTGAGCCTGCTGATTCTAAATGTGTATTACTCCTGCATACTCAGCAGTAATCCTTTAAAAGTGCTCCAGTAGTCTTCTACTGAAATTTTGATCAACATTCTCCTCCAATCCATTTGCTTTAGTTCTTCCCTCATTTCTTTGAATTTAGTTATATTTAAGTTATATACCCACCTCCTGGTCTTTGGTATACCTGAATCCCAGATCATGTTCAACTTGGTTCTTCTATGGTTACTATCCCCCAAGAGTGCTACAACTTCCAATTCCTGTATGTTGTCTGGGCCATTTATAAATACTAAGTCAAGATGAACACTGCCTCTTATCATAGAATGATACAGCACAGAAGGAGGCCATTCGGCCCATCGTGCCTGTGCTGGCTCTTTGAAAGAGGTATCTGCTCTTTCAAAGCGTTGGGAAAATGCTGGAATCCGTTATTGAGGAAGTGGTAACAGGGCACTTAGAAAATCATAATATGATTAAGCAGAGTCAACATGGCTTTATGAAACGGAAATCGTGTTTGACAAATTTATTTGTTTTTTGAGGACGTAACCAGCAGGGTAGATAAAGGGAACCAGTGGATGTAGTATATTTGGATTTTCAAAAGGCATTCGATAAGGTGCCACATAAAAGGTTGTTCCCCAAATAAGGGGTCATGAGATTGGGGGTAATATATTAACATGCATTGAGGATTGGCTAAAGGACAGAAAACAGAGAGTAGGGGTAAACGGGTCATTCTCAGATTGACAGGCTGTAACTAGTGGTATGCTGTAAGGATCGGTGCTTGGGCCTCAGTTATTTACAATCTGTTTTAATGACTTAGATGAAGGGACCGAGTGTAATGTATCCAAATTTACTGATTATACAAAGCTAGGTGAGAAAGTAAGCTGTGAGGAGGATACAAAGGGGTCGATTTTAAGATGGCCAAGCGGGTGAGTTGGGGGCGGGGAGGTTCGTAAAATTGGGGAATCCCGGAGCGGGTCCAGAGCCCGGCTCCAACCCGCCCACTTCCGGGTTCCCCAGTGACGCGTTCAGGTGCGCGCACGCAGCTCCCGCATGCGGGACTCCCACCGGCAATAAAAGCCGGCGGGATGACAATTTACATACTTATTCAGATAGTTGAGGTCCTTGACAGACCTCATTGACAGGAGATTTTGGCAGGGGTGGAATTTTCAAGTATTCTCAGCGTGTTTTCCATGCTGTGGGAAACTCCCTGTTGAAGCAGACGTGTTTCAGCCAGCAGCCAGTGGGAGATGCAAGGGTTTATTTGACGGGTGGGGGAAAACCTCATTTATTGCAGCAGGGCACTCTGTCACTTCAGACAAAGTTTTGGCTGCAACACCTTCGTCTTTCCACTCAAAATGATTAATTGATACCCTAAACTCTGCTGTGCAAACACAGTTGCCTACTTTGCGGACCCCCTCAAACTCACACCATCAGGATGGGGGGCGCCATAGCTGCATTCATCACTTCATCCAAGGACGAGCAACATCACCAGGCACGCCGTCCACCTCCTAAACTCTGTGGAGCTCCACAACACAGTGCTGCACCACAGGCATCTTCACAAGAGCACGGAGGGCAACAACAGAGAGCGCGGCGTCGCAGGAGGCATTACCCTCGCCACAGGGTCTATAGACCGAGTCTCAGCTTCCTGGACCTCTCTGAGGAGCAGTGCATACGGAGGCTCAGACTCAGTCACCAGGTAGCCGCGGACATCTGCAGCCTCCATCATGCGAGCTGCTCTCGGCTGGCCCGAGCAACATCATCTCACCTGTCGCTGTCAAAGTCACCATTGCCCTCAACTTCTTCGCCTCCGGACCTTCCAGGGTGCCACTGGGGACATCGCCGGGGTCTCTCCAGTCATCTGCACACAAGTGCATAAGGCAGGTCACCGACGGCTTGTTTTGCAGGGCCTTGCACTATATCAACTTCTCCATGGACAACCTCAGCCAGACGGAGAGGGCAGTCGAATTCTACGCTGTGGCTGGCTTCCCACGGATGCAGGGTGTAATCGATTGCACCCATATAGCAATACGAGCACCTCCACACGAGCCAGGACTGTTCATCAACAGGAAGGGCTATCACTCCATCAACACTCAGCTCATCTGTGACCACCGCAAGAGATTCCTTCACGTGTGCACCTGATACCCTGGCACTGCCACTGTTCCTTCATCCTCCGGGAGTCCAACATCCCGCCCCTCTTCCACTCACCCAACACCCCCAAGGGCTGGCTCCTCAGGGATAAGGGATACGCCCTGCACATGTGGCTTATGACACCTCTGAGGAACCCCAACACCGAGCCACAGCGTCGGTATAACGACAGCCACATCGCTACCAGGTCTACAATCGAGCAGGCTATAGGGCTGCTCAAGATGCATTTCAGGTGCCTTGATCGTTCTGGGGGAGCGCTTCAATACACGCCAGAAAGAGTGGGACACGTTATAGTCGTCTCTTGTGCCCTGCACAACATGGCACAACAGAGAGGGGTGCCGCTGGAGGAGGCCACATCCACATCTGCCACCCATATTGAGGAGGAGGAGGCCAAGGAGGAGGAGCAACCCATGGGCAGAACAGCGGCTCATCTGGCTGCTCATGAGGCCAGGGAGTCACTGATATGTGAACAGTTCTCCTAACATCAGACAGTGTGAAGAGTGCAGTCCTCACCACCTGGACAGAGGAGCGATCACACCGGCCCTCTCCCTTGCTCCCTGCACAAAATAGAGGTGCAACTGCAACTACACCTACACCCACTGTAGACTGACCCAATGGGTGGCATCAAGTTTCAGTGTTCATGGTGAACCTCATGAAAGGGAGTTATTGCACAAGCCAGTCAAGAATGGGCAAGACATGGCAGTAGTGGTGATAATAATAAGATTTATTGTGAGTGGAAAACAAAACAAATTTAAATAAAAAACATGACAAAGCGTCAAACACCCTTGTGCATCCCCTTTGTGGTCACAAAACCTTTGGCTTTCGCTTCCCACTACTCCTCGGTGGTGCTTCCCCTGTGGCTGCAGCAGAGGTAGTGGCAGGTTGCTCTTGTTCATGCCCTGACCCATTAGATGCTTTGGGCCTACGCCCTCTGGCTTTCGGTGCCCGTGAGGGCCCCTCCAAAGACTGCTCCACCTGCACCTGGGCAGGGGCAGACTCGACCACCTGGAGAGGAGACAGCATTGTGGGTACTGGTTGAGAGGGGGGCAACGGGTGAGACGTGGAGGCTCTTTGAGTGGCGTCCCCACTTCCATGTCCCCTTTCGCCATCATCCCTCTCCCGGGCCAGGCCCACATCACTCCTACCACTCTGCTAGACGACAGTTTGGAGGACATGTGTGAAGCCTTGTAAGGCCAGTGCTAGTGTATCTGCCTGCCTGTTTAAGGTGGCAGAAAGTTGCCACCCTGAGTCCAAACAGCTGTTGTCAGGGCCTCAGTGGCCTCAATGTTGAGCCGTGCTTGAAGCTCGATGGAGGCTAGCCTTTCCTCCATCGCAGACATTCCCGCACTTACCCACATCACTATCTCAGAGATGCCTTCACGTCTCTGTGACAGTATTCCACTCATGCAGGAGTTGGACTCCTCCATCCTCTGCGCAATTGTGGAGAGTGCGCATGGCACCTGTTCCAGCACCTCGCAAATGTGCTGCTGCCCCTCAATCATTCTCCTTTTCATGGATGGCCCCCAGGGTTCAGCATCTGTGTCTAGCTGAGCAGAGCCTGGAGAAGAATGCTCCCACCGATGCGGACTCTCCACAGCTGCCCCTGCCACCAGTGTCTGCTCGTGCTCACGAGTGTGGTGACTCACCATGTGCAACTCCAACTAAGTGAGGATGGGGACCCATCGAGGCGTGTGTATCTGCGCTGGTGGATGGCTCGCTCAGATGTGACGGTGCCCCCTCAGAGGCCGGCAGGTCCTCTGAGGAATCGCCCTCTGCTGTCACGGCAGTCGCTGAAGGCCCTGTAAGAGAACAGAAGGCAATATTAAGCATGATGACAGATGTTGAGGTGCTGAAGATGGCAAGGCATGTTAACATAATTTGCTATTGAATGCTGAATGTTAAGGTTCTGTTGCCAGCCGTTTGTCGGCTGGCAGTCTCGGCGTCCCCCATGGACAGGCACTCGAGGGTGCGGCTCAATTCGAGAGCCTCCTGCTCCACGTCTGTGAGGACCACCAGATGTTGTGGCCCCCCTCCGGTCTTTGCCCTCTCCCATGCATTCTGGGCTCTCTCCTCTGATAAGGGGAGAAAGTAGAGAGGCGTGAGTGAGGGATGGTGACGTGGCCAACCGCTGAATGCATTGGTTTAGGTGAGGGTGACCGTGAAAGAGATGCATCAGAAGATGAGTATGAGACAGAGCCATGAGATTGTATGAGGATTGGGTTGAGTGGTAGTGGTGGGATGAGTACTGGGGAGGTGAGTAAGTGCAGGTAAGTTGAGGATGAGGCTTGAGTGGGTGTGAGGAGTGATGCGATTGTGTCGTGTTGGCCAAAGTGTCTGCAAAGGGATATAGACAGGTTAAGTGAGTCGGCAAGAAGGTGGCAGATGGAGTATAATGTAGGGAAATGTGAGGCTATTCACTTTGGTAGGAAGAATAGAAAAACAGAATATTTTTTAAATGGTGAGAAACTATTAAATGTTGGTGTTCAGAGAGACTTGGGTGTCCTCGTACAAGAAACGCAAAAAGTTAGTACACAGGTACAGCAAGCAATTAGGAAAGCAAATGGCATGTTGGCCTTTATTGCAAGGAGGCTGGAGTACAAGAGTAGGGAAGTCTTACTACAGGGCTTTAGTGAGACCTCACCTAGAGTACTGCATGCAGTTTTGGTTTCCTTACCTAAGGAAGGATATACTTGCCTTGGAAGGCAGTGTAACGAAGGTTCACTAGTTTAATTCCTGGGATGAGAGGGTTGTCCTATGAAGAGAGGTTGAGTAGAATGGGCCTATACTCCCTGGAGTTTAGAAGAATGAGGGGTGATCTCATTGAAACATATAAGATTCTGAGAGGGCTTGACAGGGTAGATGTTGAGAGATCGTTTCTCCTGGCTAGAGAATCTAGAACTAGGGGGCATAATCGCAGGATAAGAGGTCAGCCATTCAAGACTGACAATTGTCATTCAAGACTGAGATGAGGAATTTGTTCACGCAGAGGGTTGTGAATCTTTGGATTTCTCTATCCCAGAGGGCTGTGGATGCTGAGTCATTGAATATATTCAAGGCTGAGATAGATAGATTTTCCCCCTAGGGCTCTAGGGGAATCAAGGGATATGGGGATCGGGCGGGGAAGTGGAGTTGAGGTTGAAGATCAGCCATGATCTGATTGAATGGCGGAGCAGGCTCAAGGGGCCGTATGGCCTACTCATGCTGCTATTTCTTATGTTCTTATGTTATCCAATTAGTCCCAATCCCCCTGCTCTTTCCCAATAACCATGCAATTTTTCTCCTTCAAGTATTTATCCAATTCCCTTTTGAAAGTTGTTATTGGACCTGCTTGCACCACCCTTTCAGGCAGTGCATTCCAGATCATTACAACTCGCTGCGTTAAAAAAATGTTTCCTCGTGTCACCTCTGGTTCTTTTGCCAATTACCTTAAATCTGTGTCCTCTGATTAGACCATAAGACCATAAGAGATAGGAGCAGGAGTAGGCCATTCGGCCCCTCGAGCCTGCTCCGCCATTCAGTGAGATCATGGCTGATCTGATTTTTACTTCAACTCCACTTTTACTGACCCTTCTACTACTGGAAACAGCTTTTCCTTATTTACTATTATCAAAACCCTTCATGTTTTGAACACCTCTATCAAATCTCCCCTTAACCTTCTCTGCTCTAAGAACAACCCCAGATTCCCCAGTCTCTCCACATAACTGAAGCCCTTCATCCCTGATGGCATTCTAATTAATCTCCTCTGCACCGTCTCTAAGGCTTTGACATCCTTCCTAAAGTGTGGTGCCCAGAATTGGACACAATACTCCAGCTGAGGCTTAACCAGTGTTTTATAAAGCTTTAGCATAACTTCCTTGCTTTTGTACTCTGTCTCTATTTATAAAGCCAAGGATCCCACATGCCTTTTTAGCAGCCTTCTCAATTTGTCCTGCTACCTTCAGATTTGTGTACATACACCCCCAGGCCTCTCTGTTCCTGCACTCCCTTTATAGTTGTACGAATTAGTTTATATTGCCTCTCCTCATTCTTGCTACCAAAATGTATAAATTCACACTTCTCTGCGTTATATTTCACCTGCCCATTTCACCAGTTTGTCTATATCCTCCTGCAGTCTGTTACTATCCTCCTCACTGTTTATTTACAGTTCCGAATTTTGTGTCATCCGCAAACTTTGAAATTTTATCCTGTATACCCAAGTCCAGGTCATTTAATATATATCAAAAAGAGCAGTGGTCCTAATTCTGACCCCTGGGGAATACCACTGTATACTTCCCTCCAGTCTGAAAAACAACCGTTCACCACTACTCTCTGCTTTCTGTCCCTTGGCCAATTTTGTATCCAAGTACCAACTGCCCCTTTAATCACATGGGCTTTAATTTTGCTAACATGTCTATTGCGTGGCACTTTATCAAATGCCTTTTGAAAGTCCATATGCACACCATCAACCGCACTACCCTCATCAAGCCTCTCCATTACTTCATCAAAGAACTCAATCAATTCAGTCAAACTCGATTTGCATTTAACAAATCCGTGCTGGCTTTCATTTATTAGCCCATGTTAATTTTGTCCTGGATTAATGTCTCTAAAAGTTTCCTCACAACTGACGTTAGGCTGACTGGCCTGTAGTTGCTGGTTTATCCCTCTCCCCTTTACCCACTGAGTTATAAAGCAGTCATGCATTACATTTACCAACTCTGACTCTAAAGCGCTGGGGTTTCCCAATATATATTTGGTTGATTGAAGTCTCTCATTAAATTAACTCCTTTTCTCAATACCCTCATTATCTTTATAGAGCAAACTGTTCCTCCTTGTCCTTGACCTGGTCATCTGAAGCATACTCCTAGTGTCAGCTTGAATTTTTTTTCACATTAAAGATTTCTATTGGGAGTAGTTCATTATGTAGCTTACCTCCTCCCACAGGATCAACTTCATTTACCTCTCAGTTGTCCCTGACAGAAATGGCGACACCACCTGCGTTTCTGTCCTCTCCGAACACTCTGTACCCCTGAATGTTAAACTAATTTTCATCCTCTGGACTTAGCCAGGTTTTTGATATTTCCACCACATTGTATTTCCCAACTGCCCCGACAGCTGCCAATTCCGGCATCTTATTTCGAATGTTTCTCGTACTCATGCACTCATCTTATTATAGATTTGCCTCCGTTCATGTCCTTCAGTGTCTGCTTGCTCCTGGGCTTCGGTACATGTATCCTGCAATTCACTGTGAGATTCACTATTGTGTCTGTTTATATATTTAACATATTTTGTATATGTGTGTGGCCAATCTCTCCCGCATTACAGTCTGTCTTTTATTATCTTTGTGTTGCTGTTTCTCTATCTTCTCTTCTGCTTTTCTATCTTTTTTCCTTCTCTCCCTTTCTTTTCTCTTCTGCTTCTCTCTTCCCCCTTTCCTTCCCTTTCAGATGGGAGGATATGGATGGCTTGGCAGGGAAGGAAACCACTGAAGGCTGCGGGCTACGTTTTCAAGTGGCATGCGTGCGGGAAATGTGTCCGACAGCCCTCGGTGGCTTCCTTACTATCCCCTCCCTCTCATCCCATTCCTCTTGTTTCCCTTCCCCCTCCCACCACTCCTCCCTCCTATCATCTCCCCAAACTTTTTCTTTCCCTGTCACCCCGTATTTTTTCCTCCCCCCGCTCTCCTGATCGCTTCCCCGACCCCCCTATCCTAACGCTCCATCCCCATCCCTCGCCCTCCATCCCCACCCCTCGCCCTCCATCCCCACCCCTCGCCCTCCATCCCCACCCCTCGCCCTCCATCCCCACCCCTCGCCCTCCATCCCCACCCCTCGCCCTCCATCCCCACCCCTCGCCCTCCATCCCCACCCCTCGCCCTCCATCCCCACCCCTCGCCCTCCATCCCCACCCCTCGCCCTCCATCCCCACCCCTCGCCCTCCATCCCCACCCCTCGCCCTCCATCCCCACCCCTCGCCCTCCATCCCCACCCCTCGCCCTCCATCCCCACCCCTCGCCCTCCATCCCCACCCCTCGCCCTCCATCCCCACCCCTCGCCCTCCATCCCCACCCCTCGCCCTCCATCCCCACCCCTCGCCCTCCATCCCCACCCCTCGCCCTCCATCCCCACCCCTCGCCCTCCATCCCCACCCCTCACCCTCCATCCCCACCTATCCCTTCCCCTATCACCTGCCTACCCCGCCCCTCTATTCTTTCCACCAGCTTGATCTCAAAGCTGGGAAAACAGTAATTTGCATTTTATAATACCGTGGCCTGCTTAAAGTGCTGTAACTGCTTTAAAAAGGAGCTTTGTCCTTTGTGAAGAAGATGAGGAACAGGGCACAGGATGGCCCAAGAATGGGCAGGTGAGCATTGCCATCAAGCAAGCAGATGGTCAGCGGCCTGAGTAGGACAAGGACATGGGAGAACCCAAGGGCACCCACAAGCATAGTCAGTGAGTGAGCAGCACAGAGGAAAGCGAGAAACAAGGTGGGTTTGACTAGTGGCCTGAGGCCCGATCGGGGTGGAGGAGAAGGGGAAAAGGGGTGGGCAGACACTGAGGCCTTAAATAAACAAGTTTAAATAAACTTTATTAAGTTTGGGAAACAGAGTATGGATGAGCATCATGTTCTCCTTTCTCCTCTGCACTGTTCGGGCCTTGATCACTGGCTATCCTCTCGCCCACAGGACATCCCATGTCCCTGTCCTACCCAGGCCACTGACCACCTGCTTGCCTGATGGCAATGCTCACCTTCCTACCATGTGCCATCCTATGCCCTGTGGCTGACCAAGCGTTGGAAGTTAAGTATAATGGTAAGTATACTCTGTTACAGGCTATTACAGGTTCAAAGTGAAACCCTGGCATTACACCCAGCCATGACGGAAATAGTGTTGCATAAAAATTGTGATTATAAGTAAAATATGAAATGTGTACAAAGTGCATTTTATATGCAAAAATTTTAATAACTTACTGGTCGATTTCCTATTGCACATGCAGAGTGAAAAGCATGTGTAGTCATCAGGTGAAAGGGAGCTCGAGTGGGGGATAATTGAACCAGTATGTGCAGATGGAATGCAGTCTCTTTTTAAGGTGTATATTCTGTGCTCCCTCTCCCCCCCGCCCCCGACTTCTTTCCACTCCTTCCCTCACCATCATCCTCTCCTGCTGCAGTCCCACTGGCAGAAGGACGGAACTAGAGCAGGACAAATTTACAGAGGCACTTCCCAGTATGAATATGGTTGTAAGAATTTCTAATGGAAATATAAAAATGACAATGTATGATTTCAAAATAGGGACTAAATTATGACTGTGATCCCTGGTCCAAGTATTGCCCGATATACACAAACATATCAGTCACCCGGGCATTGCACATGGGGAGTTAAGACCCTCTTTCCCCCTGCCCATCCTCATCCACTTCGTCCCTTCCCACACCTCCTCTCTCCCTTTCCCCTTTCATCTATTCTCGCTCTCCACCACTGTTCATTCTTTACTCCTTCTTCCCCTCGCCCTCCCCTCCGTCTCCTCGCCCTCCCCTCCGTCTCCTCGCCCTCCCCTCCGTCTCCTCGCCCTCCCCTCCGTCTCCTCGCCCTCCCCTCCGTCTCCTCGCCCTCCCCTCCGTCTCCTCGCCCTCCCCTCCGTCTCCTCGCCCTCCCCTCCGTCTCCTCGCCCTCCCCTCCGTCTCCTCGCCCTCCCCTCCGTCTCCTCGCCCTCCCCTCCGTCTCCTCGCCATCCCCTCCGTCTCCTCGCCCTCCCCTCCGTCTCCTCGCCCTCCCCTCCGTCTCCTCGCCCGCCCTCCCCTCTTTCCTCTCGCCCTCCCCTCTTTCCTCTCGCCCTCCCCTCTTTCCTCTCGCCCTCCCCTCTTTCCTCTCGCCCTCCCCTCTTTCCCCTCGCCCTCCCCTCCTTCCCCTCGCCCTCCCCTCCTTCCCCTCGCCCTCCCCTCTTTCCCCTCGCCCTCCCCTCTTTCCCCTCGCCCTCCCCTCCTTCCCCTCGCCCTCCCCTCCTTCCCCTCGCCCTCCCCTCCTTCCCCTCGCCCTCCCCTCCTTCCCCTCGCCCTCCCCTCCTTCCCCTCGCCCTCCCCTCCTTCCCCTCGCCCTCCCCTCCTTCCCCTCGCCCTCCCCTCCTTCCCCTCGCCCTCCCCTCCTTCCCCTCGCCCTCCCCTCCTTCCCCTTCCCCTCGCCCTCCCCTCGCCCTCCCCTCGCCCTCCCCTCGCCCTCCCCTCGCCCTCCCCTCGCCTTCCTCTCCTTCCCCTCGCCCTCCACTCCATCCCGTCCCTCCCGTCCCTCCCCTCGCCCTCCCGTCCCTCCCCTCGCCCTCCCGTCCCTCCCCTCGCCCTCCCGTCCCTCCCCTCGCCCTCCCGTCCCTCCCCTCGCCCTCCCGTCCCTCCCCTCGCCCTCCCGTCCCTCCCCTCGCCCTCCAGTCCGTCCCCTCGCCCTCCAGTCCGTCCCCTCGCCCTCCAGTCCGTCCCCTCGCCCTCCAGTCCGTCCCCTCGCCCTCCGTCCCCTCGCCCTCCGTCCCCTCGCCCTCCGTCCCCTCGCCCTCCGTCCCCTCGCCCTCCGTCCCCTCGCCCTCCGTCCCCTCGCCCTCCGTCCCCTCGCCCTCCGTCCCCTCCCCTCCGTCCCATCGCCCTCCCCTCCTTCCCCTCGCCCTCCCCTCCTTCCCCTCGCCCTCCCCTCCTTCCCCTCGCCCTCCCCTCCTTCCCCTCGCCCTCCCCTCCTTCCCCTCGCCCTCCCCTCCTTCCCCTCGCCCTCCCCTCCTTCCCCTCGCCCTCCCCTCCTTCCCCTCGCCCTCCCCTCCATCCCCTCGCCCTCCCCTCCTTCCCCTCGCCTTCCTCGCCCTCCCCTCCTTCCCCTCGCCCTCCCCTCCTTCCTCTCGCCCTCCCCTCCTTCCCCTCTCCTTCCCCTTGCCCTCCCCTCCTCTCCTTACCCTCGCCTTCCCCTCGCCTTCCACTCGCCTTCTCCTCGCGTTCCCCTCGCCCTCCACTCCATCCCGTCCCTCCCCTCGCCCTCCCCTCCCTCCCATCCGCCCCCTCGCCCTCCCCTCCGCCCCCTCGCCCTCCCCTCCGCCCCCTCGCCCTCCCTTCCGCCCCCTCGCCCTCCCCTCCGCCCCCTCGCCCTCCCCTCCGCCCCCTCGCCCTCCCCTCCGCCCCCTCGCCCTCCCCTCCGCCCCCTCGCCCTCCACTCCGCCCCCTCGCCCTCCACTCCGCCCCCTCGCCCTCCCCTCCGCCCCCTCGCCCTCCCCTCCGCCCCCTCGCCCTCCCCTCCGCCCCCTCGCCCTCCACTCCGCCCCCTCGCCCGCCCCTCCGCCCCCTCGCCCGCCCCTCCGCCCCCTCGCCCGCCCCTCCGCACCCTCGCCCCGCCCCCTCGCCCGCCGCTCCGCCCCCTCGCCCGCCGCTCCGCCCCCTCGCCCGCCGCTCCGCCCCCTCGCCCGCCGCTCCGCCCCCTCGCCCGCCGCTCCGCCCCCTCGCCCGCCGCTCCGCCCCCTCGCCCGCCGCTCCGCCCCCTCGCCCGCCGATCCGCCCCCTCGCCCGCCGATCCGCCCCCCCGCCCGCCCTCGTCCTCGTCCTCGCCCTCGCCATCGTCCTCCCCTCCTTCCCCTCGCCTTCCCCTCCACTCCCTCCCCTCGCCTTCCTCTCGCCCTCCCCTCCCTCCCCCCCTCCCCTCGCCCTCCCCTCCCTCCCCCGCCCTCCCATCGCCCTCCCCTCCGTCCCCTCGCCCTCCCCTCCGTCCCCTCGCCCTCCCCTCCGTCCCCTCGCCCTCCCCTCCGCCCCCTCGCCCTCCCCTCCGCCCCCTCGCCGCCCCCTCGCCCTCCCCTCCGCCCCCTCGCCCTCCCCTCCGCCCCCTCGCCCTCCCCTCCGCCCCCTCGCCCACCCCTCCGCCCCCTCGCCCACCCCTCCGCCCCCTCGCCCACCCCTCCGCCCCCTCGCCCACCCCTCCGCCCCCTCGCCCACCACTCCGCCCCCTCGCCCACCCCTCCGCCCCCTCGCCCACCCCTCCGCCCCCTCGCCCTCCCCTCCGCCCCCTCGCCCTCCCCTCCGCCCCCTCGCCCTCCCCTCCGCCCCCTCGCCCTCCCCTCCGCCCCCTCGCCCTCCCCTCCGCCCCCTCGCCCTCCCCTCCGCCCCCTCGCCCTCCCCTCCGCCCCCTCGCCCTCCCCTCCGCCCCCTCGCCCTCCCCTCCGCCCCCTCGCCCTCCCCTCCGCCCCCTCGCCCTCCCCTCCGCCCCCTCGCCCTCCCCTCCGCCCCCTCGCCCTCCCCTCCGCCCCCTCGCCCTCCCCTCCGCCCCCTCGCCCTCCCCTCCGCCCCCTCGCCCTCCCCTCCGCCCCCTCGCCCTCCCCTCCGCCCCCTCGCCCTCCCCTCCGCCCCCTCGCCCTCCCCTCCGCCCCCTCGCCCTCCCCTCCGCCCCCTCGCCCTCCCCTCCGCCCCCTCGCCCTCCCCTCCGCCCCCTCGCCCTCCCCTCCGCCCCCTCGCCTCCCCTCCGCCCCCTCGCCCTCCCCTCCGCCCCCTCGCCCTCCCCTCCGCCCTCTCGCCCTCCCCTCCGTCCCCTCGCCCTCCCCTCCGTCCCCTCGCCCTCCCCTCCGTCCCCTCGCCCTCCCCTCCGTCCCCTCGCCCTCCCCTCCGTCCCCTCGCCCTCCCCTCCGTCCCCTCGCCCTCCCCTCCGTCCACTCGCCCTCCCCTCCTCCTCCCCTCCGCCCCCTCGCCGTCCCCTCGCCCTCACCTCGTCCTCCCCTCCGTCCCCTCGCCCTCCCCTCCGTCCCCTCGCCCTCCCCTCCGTCCCCTCGCCCTCCCCTCCGTCCCCTCGCCCTCCCCTCCGTCCCCTCCGCCCCCTCG
Organism: Heptranchias perlo; assembly: GCF_035084215.1. NCBI lineage: Eukaryota > Metazoa > Chordata > Chondrichthyes > Hexanchiformes > Hexanchidae > Heptranchias > Heptranchias perlo. The sequence goes on along the minus strand of NC_090332.1, from coordinate 90,836,512 downwards.
CCGCCCCCTCGCCCTCCCCTCCGCCCCCTCGCCCTCCCCTCCGCCCTCCGCCCCCTCGCCCACCCCTCCGCCCCCTCGCCCACCCCTCCGCCCCCTCGCCCACCCCTCCGCCCCCTCGCCCACCCCTCCGCCCCCTCGCCCACCCCTCCGCCCCCTCGCCCTCCCCTCCGCCCCCTCGCCCTCCCCTCCGCCCCTCGCCCTCCCCTCCGCCCCTCGCCCTCCCCTCCGCCCCCTCGCCCTCCCCTCCGCCCCCTCGCCCTCCCCTCCGCCCCCTCGCCCTCCCCTCCGCCCCCTCGCCCTCCCCTCCGCCCCCTCGCCCTCCCCTCCGCCCCCTCGCCCTCCCCTCCGCCCCCTCGCCCTCCCCTCCGCCCCCTCGCCCTCCCCTCCGCCCCCTCGCCCTCCCCTCCGCCCCCTCGCCCTCCCCTCCGCCCCCTCGCCCTCCCCTCCGCCCCCTCGCCCTCCCCTCCGCCCCCTCGCCCTCCCCTCCGCCCCCTCGCCCTCCCCTCCGCCCCCTCGCCCTTCCCTCCGTCCCCTCGCCCTCCCCTCGTCCTCCCCGTCGCCCTACACTCCATCCCGTCGCCCTCCACTCCCTCCCCTCCGTCCCCTCGCCCTCCCCTCCGTCCCCTCGCCCTCCCCTCCGTCCCCTCGCCCTCCCCTCCGTCCCCTCGCCCTCCCCTCCGTCCCCTCGCCCTCCCCCTCCGTCCCCTCGCCCTCCCCTCCGTCCCCTCGCCCTCCCCTCCGTCCCCTCGCCCTCCCCTCCGTCCCCTCGCCCTCCCCTCCGTCCCCTCGCCCTCCCCTCCGTCCACTCGCCCTCCCCTCCGTCCCCTCGCCCTCCCCTCCGTCCACTCGCCCTCCCCTCGTCCTCCCCTCCGCCCCCTCGCCGTCCCCTCGCCCTCACCTCGTCCTCCCCTCCGCCCCCTCGTCCTCCCCTCCGCCCCCTCGTCCTCCCCTCCGCCCCCTCGCCCTCCCCTCCGCGCCCTCCCCTCCGCCCCTCGCCCCCTCCGCCCCCTCGCCCTCCCCTCCGCCCCCTCGCCCTCCCCTCCGCCCCCTCGCCCTCCCCTCCGCCCCCTCGCCCTCCCCTCCGCCCCCTCGCCCTCCCCTCCGCCCCCTCGCCCTCCCCTCCGCCCCCTCGCCCTCCCCTCCTTCTCCTCTCCTTCCCCTCCATCTCCCCTCCTTCCCCCCTCCTTCACCTCTCCCTCGCCTTCCCGTCGCCCTCCACTCCATCCCGTCGCCCTCCACTCCCTCCCGTCCATCCCCTCGCCGTCCCCTCCGTCCCCTCGCCGTCCCCTCCGTCCCCTCGCCCTCCCGTCCGTCCCCTCGCCGTCCCCTCCGTCCCCTCGCCCTCCCCCTCCGTCCCCTCGCCCTCCCCTCCGTCCCCTCGCCCTCCCCTCCGTCCCTTCGCCCTCCCCTCCGTCCCTTCGCCCTCCCCTCCGTCCCCTCGCCCTCCCCTCCGTCCCCTCGCCCTCCCCTCCGTCCCCTCGCCCTCCCCTCCGTCCCCTCGCCCTCCCCTCCGTCCCCTCGCCCTCCCCTCCGCCCCCTCGCCATCCCCTCCGCCCCCTCGCCATCCCCTCCGCCCCCTCGCCATCCCCTCCGCCCCCTCGCCATCCCCTCCGCCCCCTCGCCATCCCCTCCGCCCCCTCGCCATCCCCTCCGCCCCCCTCGCCATCCCCTCCGCCCCCTCGCCATCCCCTCCGCCCCCGCCCCTCCCCTCCGCCCCCCGCCCTCCCCCTCCGCCCCCCGCCCTCCCCTCCGCCCCCCGCCCTCCCCTCCGCCCCCCGCCCTCCCCTCCGCCCCCCGCCCTCCCCCCTCCGCCCCCCGCCCTCCCCTCCGCCCCCCCGCCCTCCCCTCCGCCCCCCGCCCTCCCCTCCGCCCCCCCGCCCTCCCCTCCGCCCCCCCCGCCCTCCCCTCCGCCCCCCCGCCCTCCCTCCGCCCCCCGCCCTCCCCTCCGCCCCCCCGCCCTCCCCTCTGCCCCCTCGCCCTCCTTCTCTCCTTCTCCTCCTCCCCTCCTTCCCCTCGCCCTCGCCTTCCCGTCGCCCTCCCCTCCTTCTCCTCTCCTTCCCCTCCATCTCCCCTTCTTCCCCCCTCCTTCACCTCTCCCTCGCCTTCCCGTCGCCCTCCTCTCCATCCCATCGCCCGCCCCCCGCCCTCCCCTCCGCCTCCTCGCCCTCCCCTCCGTCCCCTCGCCCTCCTTCTCCTCTCCTTCTCCTCCTCCCCTCCTTCCCCTCGCCCTCGCCCTCCCCTCCGTCCCCTCGCCGTCCCCTCCGTCCCCTCGCCCACCCCTCCGCCCCCTCGCCCACCCCTCCGCCCCCTCGCCCACACCCTCCGCCCCCTCGCCCACCCCCTCCGCCCCCTCGCCCTCCCCTCCGCCCCCTCGCCCTCCCCTCCGCCCCTCGCCCTCCCCTCCGCCCCCTCGCCCTCCCCTCCGCCCCCTCGCCCTCCCCTCCGCCCCCTCGCCCTCCCCCTCCGCCCCCTCGCCCTCCCCTCCGCCCCCTCGCCCTCCCCTCCGCCCCCTCGCCCCTCCCCTCCGCCCCCCTCGCCCTCCTCCGCCCCCTCGCCCTCACCCTCCGCCCCCTCGCCCTCCCCTCCGCCCCCCTCGCCCTCCCCCTCCGCCCCCTCGCCCTCCCCCTCCGCCCCCTCGCCCTCCCCTCCGCCCCCTCGCCCTCCCCTCCGCCCCCTCGCCCCTCCCCTCCGCCCCCTCGCCCTTCCCTCCGTCCCCTCGCCCTCCCCCTCGTCCTCCCCGTCGCCCTACACTCCATCCCGTCGCCCTCCACTCCCTCCCCTCCGTCCCCTCGCCCTCCCCCTCCGTCCCCTCGCCCCTCCCCTCCGTCCCCTCGCCCTCCCCTCCGTCCCCTCGCCCTCCCCTCCGTCCCCTCGCCCTCCCCTCCGTCCCCTCGCCCTCACCCTCCGTCCCCTCGCCCTCACCCTCCGTCCCCTCGCCCTCACCCTCCGTCCCCTCGCCCTCCCCTCCGTCCCCTCGCCCTCCCCTCCGTCCCCTCGCCCTCCCCCTCCGTCCCCTCGCCCTCCCCTCCGTCCCCTCGCCCTCTCCCTCCGTCCACTCGCCCTCCCCTCGTCCTCCCCTCCGCCCCCCTCGCCGTCCCCTCGCCCTCACCTCGTCCTCCCCTCCGCCCCCCTCGTCCTCCCCTCCGCCCCCCTCGTCCCTCCCCCTCCGCCCCCTCGCCCTCCCCTCCGCGCCCTCCCCTCCGCCCCCCTCGCCCTCCCCTCCGCCCCCTCGCCCTCCCCTCCGCCCCCTCGCCCTCCCCTCCGCCCCCTCGCCCTCCCCTCCGCCCCCTCGCCCTCCCCTCCGCCCCCTCGCCCTCACCCTCCGCCCCCTCGCCCCTCCCCCTCCGCCCCCTCGCCCTCCCCTCCTTCTCCTCTCCTTCCCCTCCATCTCCCCTCCTTCCCCCCTCCTTCACCTCTCCCTCGCCTTCCCGTCGCCCTCCACTCCATCCCGTCGCCCTCCACTCCCTCCCGTCCATCCCCTCGCCGTCCCCCTCCGTCCCCTCGCCGTCCCCTCCGTCCCCTCGCCCCTCACCGTCCGTCCCCTCGCCGTCCCCTCCGTCCCCTCGCCCTCCCCTCCGTCCCCTCGCCCTCACCCTCCGTCCCTTCGCCCTCCCCCTCCGTCCCCTCGCCCTCCCCTCCGTCCCCTCGCCCTCCCCTCCGTCCCCTCGCCCTCCCCTCCGTCCCCTCGCCCTCCCCTCCGCCCCCCGCCCTCCCCTCCGCCCCCCGCCCTCCCCTCCGCCCCCCGCCCTCCCCCTCCGCCCCCCGCCCTCCCCTCCGCCCCCCCGCCCTCCCCTCCGCCCCCCGCCCTCCCCTCCGCCCCCCGCCCTCCCCCCTCCGCCCCCCGCCCTCCCCTCCGCCCCCCGCCCTCCCCCTCCGCCCCCCCGCCCTCCCCCTTTGCCCCCTCGCCCTCCTTCTCTCCTTCTCCTCCTCCCCTCCTTCCCCTCGCCCTCAGCCTTCCCGTCGCCCTCCCCTCCTTCTCCTCTCCTTCCCCTCCATCTCCCCTTCTTCCCCCCTCCTTCACCTCTCCCTCGCCTTCCCGTCGCCCTCCTCTCCATCCCATCGCCCGCCCCCCGCCCTCCCCTCCGCCTCCTCGCCCTCCCCTCCGTCCCCTCGCCCTCCCCCTCCGTCCCCTCGCCCTCCTTCTCCTCTCCTTCTCCTCCTCCCCTCCTTCCCCTCGCCCCTCGCCCTCACCGTCCGTCCCCTCGCCGTCCCCCTCCGTCCCCTCGCCCTCCCCTCCGTCCCCTCGCCCTCCCCCTCCGTCCCCTCGCCCTCCCCTCCGTCCCCTCGCCCTCACCCTCCGTCCCCTCGCCCTCCCCTCCGTCCCCTCGCCCTCCACCCTCCGTCCCCTCGCCCTCCCCTCCGTCCCCTCGCCCTCACCCTCCGTCCCCTCGCCCTCCCCCTCCGTCCCCTCGCCCTCCCCTCCGTCCCCTCGCCCTCCCCTCCGTCCCCTCGCCATCCCCTCCGCCCCCTCGCCATCCCCTCTGCCCCCTCGCCCTCCTTCTCTCCTTCTCCTCCTCCCCTCCTTCCCCTCGCCCTCCCCCTCCTTCTCCTCTCCTTCCCCTCCATCTCCCCCTCCTTCCCCCCTCCTTCACCTCTCCCTCGCCTTCCCGTCGCCCTCCTCTCCATCCCATCGCCCCGCCCCCCGCCCTCCCTTCCGCCCCCTCGCCCTCCCCTCCGTCCCCTCGCCCTCCTCCTCTCCTTCTCCTCCTCCCCTCCTTCCCCTCGCCCTCGCCTTCCCGTCGCCCTCCCCTCCTTCTCGTCTCCTTCCCCTCCATCTCCCCCTCCTTCCCCCCTCCTTCACCTCTCCCTCGCCTTCCCGTCGCCCTCCACTCCATCCCGTCGCCCTCCACTCCCTCCCCTCCGCCCCCTCGCCCTCCCCTCCGCCCCCTCGCCCTCCCCTCCGCCCCCTCGCCCTCCCCTCCGCCCCCTCGCCCTCCCCTCCGCCCCCTCGCCCTCCCCTCCGCCCCCTCGCCCTCCCCTCCGCCCCCTCGCCCTCCCCTCCGCCCCCTCGCCCTCCCCTCCGCCCCCTCGCCCTCCCCTCCGCCCCCTCGCCCTTCCCTCCGTCCCCTCGCCCTCCCCTCTCCTCCCCTCGCCCTCCCCTCGTCCTCCCCGTCGCCCTACACTCCATCCCGTCGCCCTCCACTCCCTCCCCTCCGTCCCCTCGCCCTCCCCTCCGTCCCCTCGCCCTCCCCTCCGTCCCCTCGCCCTCCCCCTCCGTCCCCTCGCCCTCCCCCTCCGTCCCCTCGCCCTCCCCTCCGTCCCCTCGCCCTCCCCTCCGTCCCCTCGCCCTCCCCTCCGTCCCCTCGCCCTCCCCTCCGTCCCCTCGCCCTCCCCTCCGTCCACTCGCCCTCCCCTCCGTCCCCTCGCCCTCCCCTCCGTCCACTCGCCCTCCCCTCGTCCTCCCCTCCGCCCCCTCGCCGTCCCCTCGCCCTCACCTCGTCCTCCCCTCCGCCCCCTCGTCCTCCCCTCCGCCCCCTCGTCCTCCCCTCCGCCCCCTCGCCCTCCCCTCCGCGCCCTCCCCTCCGCCCCCTCGCCCTCCCCTCCGCCCCCTCGCCCTCCCCTCCGCCCCCTCGCCCTCCCCTCCGCCCCCTCGCCCTCCCCTCCGCCCCCTCGCCCTCCCCTCCGCCCCCTCGCCCTCCCCTCCGCCCCCTCGCCCTCCCCTCCGCCCCCTCGCCCTCCCCTCCTTCTCCTCTCCTTCCCCTCCATCTCCCCTCCTTCCCCCCTCCTTCACCTCTCCCTCGCCTTCCCGTCGCCCTCCACTCCATCCCGTCGCCCTCCACTCCCTCCCGTCCATCCCCTCGCCGTCCCCTCCGTCCCCTCGCCGTCCCCTCCGTCCCCTCGCCCTCCCGTCCGTCCCCTCGCCGTCCCCTCCGTCCCCTCGCCCTCACCCTCCGTCCCCTCGCCCTCCCCTCCGTCCCTTCGCCCTCCCCTCCGTCCCCTCGCCCTCCCCTCCGTCCCCTCGCCCTCCCCTCCGTCCCCTCGCCCTCCCCTCCGTCCCCTCGTCCGCCCCCCGCCCTCCCCTCCGCCCCCCGCCCTCCCCTCCGCCCCCCGCCCTCCCCTCCGCCCCCCGCCCTCCCCTCCGCCCCCCGCCCTCCCCTCCGCCCCCCGCCCTCCCCTCCGCCCCCCGCCCTCCCCTCCGCCCCCCGCCCTCCCCTCCGCCCCCCGCCCTCCCCTCCGCCCCCCGCCCTCCCCTTTGCCCCCTCGCCCTCCTTCTCTCCTTCTCCTCCTCCCCTCCTTCCCCTCGCCCTCGCCTTCCCGTCGCCCTCCCCTCCTTCTCCTCTCCTTCCCCTCCATCTCCCCTTCTTCCCCCCTCCTTCACCTCTCCCTCGCCTTCCCGTCGCCCTCCTCTCCATCCCATCGCCCGCCCCCCGCCCTCCCCTCCGCCTCCTCGCCCTCCCCTCCGTCCCCTCGCCCTCCTTCTCCTCTCCTTCTCCTCCTCCCCTCCTTCCCCTCGCCCTCGCCCTCCCGTCCGTCCCCTCGCCGTCCCCTCCGTCCCCTCGCCCTCCCCTCCGTCCCCTCGCCCTCCCCTCCGTCCCCTCGCCCTCCCCTCCGTCCCCTCGCCCTCCCCCTCCGTCCCCTCGCCCTCCCCTCCGTCCCCTCGCCCTCCCCTCCGTCCCCTCGCCCTCCCCTCCGTCCCCTCGCCCTCCCCTCCGTCCCCTCGCCCTCCCCTCCGTCCCCTCGCCCTCCCCTCCGTCCCCTCGCCCTCCCCTCCGTCCCCTCGCCATCCCCTCCGTCCCCTCGCCATCCCCTCCGCCCCCTCGCCATCCCCTCTGCCCCCTCGCCCTCCTTCTCTCCTTCTCCTCCTCCCCTCCTTCCCCTCGCCCTCCCCTCCTTCTCCTCTCCTTCCCCTCCATCTCCCCTCCTTCCCCCCTCCTTCACCTCTCCCTCGCCTTCCCGTCGCCCTCCTCTCCATCCCATCGCCCGCCCCCCGCCCTCCCTTCCGCCCCCTCGCCCTCCCCTCCGTCCCCTCGCCCTCCTCCTCTCCTTCTCCTCCTCCCCTCCTTCCCCTCGCCCTCGCCTTCCCGTCGCCCTCCCCTCCTTCTCGTCTCCTTCCCCTCCATCTCCCCTCCTTCCCCCCTCCTTCACCTCTCCCTCGCCTTCCCGTCGCCCTCCACTCCATCCCGTCGCCCTCCACTCCCTCCCGTCCGTCCCCTCGCCCTCCCCTCCGTCCCCTCGCCCTCCCCTCCGTCCCCTCGCCCTCCCCTCCGTCCCCTCGCCCTCCCCTCCGTCCCCTCGCCCTCCCCTCCGTCCCCTCGCCCTCCCCTCCGTCCCCTCGCCCTCCCCTCCGTCCCCTCGCCCTCCCCTCCGTCCCCTCGCCCTCCCCTCCGTCCCCTCGCCCTCCCCTCCGTCCACTCTCCCTCCCCTCCGTCCCCTCGCCCTCCCCTCCGCCCCCTCGCCCTCCCCTCCGCCCCCTCGCCCTGCCCTCCGCCCCCTCGCCCTGCCCTCCGCCCCCTCGCCCTGCCCTCCGCCCCCTCGCCCTGCCCTCCGCCCCCTCGCCCTCCCCTCCGCCCCCTCGCCCTCCCCTCCGCCCCCTCGCCCTCCCCTCCGCCCCCTCGCCCTCCCCTCCGCCCCCTCGCCTTCCCCTCCGCCCCCTCGCCCTCCCCTCCGCCCCCTCGCCCTCCCCTCCGCCCCCTCGCCCTCCCCTCCGCCCCCTCTCCCTCCCCTCCGCCCCCTCGCCCTCCCCTCCGCCCCCTCGCCCTCAGCCTTCCCGTCGCCCTTCCCTCCTTCTCCTCTCCTTCCCCTCCATCTCCCCTCCTTCCCCCCTCCTTCACCTCTCCCTCGCCTTCCCGTCGCCCTCCACTCCATCCCGTCGCCCTCCCCTCCGCCCCCCGCCCTCCCCTCCGCCCCCTCGCCCTCCTTCTCCTCTCCTTCTCCTCCTCCCCTCCTTCCCCTCGCCCTCGCCTTCCCGTCGCCCTCCCCTCCTTCTCCTCTCCTTCCCCTCCATCTCCCCTCCTTCCCCCCTCCTTCACCTCTCCCTCGCCTTCCCGTCGCCCTCCACTCCATCCCGTCGCCCTCCACTCCCTCCCGTCCGTCCCCTCCGTCCCCTTGCCCTCCCCTCCATCCCCTCGCCCTCCCCTCCGTCCCCTCTCCCTCCCCTCCGTCCCCTCGCCCTCCCCTCCGCCCCCTCGCCCTCCCCTCCGCCCCCCTCGCCCTCACCCTCCGCCCCCTCGCCCTCCCCTCCGCCCCCTCGCCCTCCCCTCCGCCCCCTCGCCCTCCCCCTCCGCCCCCTCGCCCTCCCCTCCGCCCCCTCGCCCTCCCCTCCGCCCCCTCGCCCTCCCCTCCGCCCCCTCGCCCCTCCCCTCCGCCCCCTCGCCCTCCCCTCCGCCCCCTCGCCCTCCCCTCCGCCCCCTCGCCCTCCGCTCCGCCCCCTCGCCCTCCCCTCCGCCCCCTCGCCCTCCCCTCCGCCCCCTCGCCCTCCCCTCCGCCCCCTCGCCCTCCCCTCCGCCCCCTCGCCCTCCCCTCCGCCCCCTCGCCCTCCCCTCCGCCCCCTCGCCCTCCCCTCCGCCCCCTCGCCCTCCCCTCCGCCCCCTCGCCCTCCCCTCCGCCCCCTCGCCCGCCCCCTCGCCCGCCCCCCGCCCCTCCCCTCCGTCCCCTCACCCTCCTTCTCCTCCTCCCCTCCGTCCACTCGCCCTCGCCCTCCCCTCCGTCCCCTCGCCCTCCCCTCCGTCCCCCTCGCCCTCCCCCTCCTTCCCCTCGCCTTCCCCTCTCCTTCCCCTCGCCCTCCCCTCGTTCCCCTCGCCTTCCCCTCGCCTTCCCCTCGCCTTCCCCTCGCCCACCCCTCCTTCCCCTCGCCTTCCCCTCGTCCTTCACCTCGCCCTCCCCTCCTTCCCCTCGCCTTCCCCTCGCCCTCCCCTCCTTCCCCGCGCCATCGCCCTCCCCTCCGTCTCCTCGCCCTCCCCTCCGTCTCCTCGCCTTCCCCTCCGTCTCCTCGCCCTCCCCTCCGTCCCCTCGCCCTCCCCTCCGTCCCCTCGCCCTCCCCTCCGTCCCCTCGCCCTCCCCTCCGTCCCCTCGCCCTCCCCTCCGTCCCCTCGCCCTCCCCTCCGTCCCCTCGCCCTCCCCTCCGTCCCCTCGCCCTACCCTCCGCCCCCTCGCCCTACCCTCCGCCCCCTCGCCCTCCCCTCCGCCCCACGCCCTCCCCTCCGCCCCCCGCCCTCCCCTCCGCCCCCCGCCCTCCCCTCCGCCCCCCGCCCTCCCCTCCGCCCCCCGCCCTCCCCTCCGCCCCCCGCCCTCCCCTCGCCCTCCCCTCCGCCCCCTCGCCCTCCCCTCCGCCCCCTCGCCCTCCCCTCCGCCCCCTCGCCCTCCCCCTCCGCCCCCTCGCCCTCCCCTCCGCCCCCTCGCCCTCCCCTCCGTCCCCTCGCCCTCCTTCTCCTCTCGTTCTCCTCCTCCCCTCCGTCCCCTCGCCCTCGCCCTCCCCTCCGTCCCCTCGCCCTCCCCTCCTTCCCCTCGCCTTCCCCTCGCCCTCCCCTCCTTCCCCTCGCCCTCCCCTCCTTCCCCTCGCCTTCCCCTCGCCTTCCCCTCGCCCTCCCCTCGCCCACCCCTCCTTCCCCTCGCCCTCCCCTCCTTCCCCTCGCCTTCCCCTCGCCCTCCCCTCCTTCCCCTCGCCTTCCCCTCGCCCTCCCCTCCTTCCCCGTGCCATCGCCCTCCCCTCCGTCCCCTCGCCCTCCCCTCCGTCCCCTCGCCCTCCCCTCCGTCCCCTCGCCCTCCCCTCCGTCCCCTCGCTCTCACCCTCCGTCCCCTCGCCCTCCCCTCCGTCCCCTCGCCCTCCCCTCCGTCCCCTCGCCCTCCCCTCCGCCCCCTCGCCCTCCCCTCCGCCCCCTCGCCCTCCCCTCCGCCCCCTCGCCCTCCCCTCCGCTCCCCTCCGCCCCCCGCCCTCCCCTCCGCCCCCCGCCCTCCCCTCCGCCCCCTCGCCCTCCCCTCCGCCCCCTCGCCCTCCCCTCCGTCCCGTCGCCCTCCTTCTCCTCTCCTTCTCCTCCTCCCCTCCTTCCCCTCGCCCTCGCCTTCCCGTCGCCCTCCCCTCCTTCTCCTCTCCTTCCCCTCCATCTCCCCTCCTTCCCCCCTCCTTCACCTCTCCCTCGCCTTCCCGTTGCCCTCCACTCCATCCCGTCGCCCTCCACTCCATCCCGTCGCCCTCCACTCCTTCCCGTCCGTCCCCTCGCCGTCCCCTCGCCGTCCCCTCCGTCCCCTCTCCCTCCCCTCCATCCCCTCTCCCTCCCCTCCGTCCCCTCGCCCTCCCCTCCGCCCCCTCGCCCTCCCCTCCGCCCCCTCGCCCTCCCCTCCGCCCCCTCGCCCTCCCCTCCGCCCCCTCGCCCTCCCCTCCGCCCCCCTCGCCCTCCCCTCCGCCCCCTCGCCCTCCCCTCCGCCCCCTCGCCCTCCCCTCCGCCCCCTCGCCCTCCCCTCCGCCCCCTCGCCCTCCCCTCCGCCCCCTCGCCCTCCCCTCCGCCCCCCTCGCCCTCCCCTCCGCCCCCTCGCCCTCCCCTCCGCCCCCTCGCCCTCCCCTCCGCCCCCTCCCCTCCGCCCCCTCCCCTCCGCCCCTCGCCCTCCCCTCCGCCCCTCGCCCTCCCCTCCGCCCCTCGCCATCCCCTCCGCCCCTCGCCATCCCCTCCGCCCCCTCGCCCTCCCCTCCGCCCCCTCGCCCTCCCCTCCGCCCCCTCGCCCTCCCCTCCGCCCCCTCGCCCTCCCCTCCGCCCCCTCGCCCTCCCCTCCGCCCCCTCGCCCTCCTTCTCCTCTCCTTCTCCTCCTCCCCTCCTTCCCCTCGCCCTCGCCTTCCCGTCGCCCTCCCCTCCTTCTCCTCTCCTTCCCCTCCATCTCCCCTCCTTCCCCCCTCCTTCACCTCTCCCTCGCCTTCCCGTCGCCCTCCACTCCATCCCGTCGCCCTCCACTCCCTCCCGTCCGTCCCCTCGCCGTCCCCTCCGTCCCCTCGCCGTCCCCTCGCCCTCCCCTCCGTCCCCTCGCCCTCCCCTCCGTCCCCTCGCCCTCCCCTCCGTCCCCTCGCCCTCCCCTCCGTCCCCTCGCCCTCCCCTCCGTCCCCTCGCCCTCCCCTCCGTCCCCTCGCCCTCCCCTCCGTCCCCTCGCCCTCCTCTCCGCCCCCTCGCCTTCCCCTCCGCCCCCCGCCCTCCCCTCCGCCCCCCGCCCTCCCCTCCGCCCCCCGCCGTCCCCTCGCCCTCCTTCTCCTCTCCTTCTCCTCCTCCCCTCCTTCCCCTCGCCCTCGCCTTCCCGTCGCCCTCCCCTCCTTCTCCTCTCCTTCCCCTCCATCTCCCCTCCTTCCCCCCTCCTTCACCTCTCCCTCGCCTTCCCGTCGCCCTCCACTCCATCCCGTCGCCCTCCCCTCCGCCCCCCGCCCTCCCCTCCGCCCCCTCGCCCTCCTTCTCCTTTCCTTCTCCTCCTCCCCTCCTTCCCCTCGCCCTCGCCTTCCCGTCGCCCTCCCCTCCTTCTCCTCTCCTTCCCCTCCTTCTCCCCTCCTTCCCCCCTCCTTCACCTCTCCCTCGCCTTCCCGTCGCCCTCCACTCCATCCCGTCGCCCTCCACTCCCTCCCGTCCGTCCCCTCCGTCCCCTCGCCCTCCCCTCCGTCCCCTCGCCCTCCCCTCCGTCCCCTCTCCCTCCCCTCCGCCCCCTCGCCCTCCCCTCCGCCCCCTCGCCAGCCCTCCGCCCCCTCGCCCTCCCCTCCGCCCCCTCGCCCTCCCCTCCGCCCCCCTCGCCCTCCCCTCCGCCCCTCGCCCTCCCCTCCGCCCCCTCGCCCTCCCCTCCGCCCCTCGCCCTCCCCTCCGCCCCTCGCCCTCCCCTCCGCCCCTCGCCCTCCCCTCCGCCCCTCGCCCTCCCCTCCGCCCCTCGCCCTCCCCTCCGCCCCCTCGCCCTCCCCTCCGCCCCCCGCCCTCCCCTCCGTCCCCTCGCCCTCCTTCTCCCCTCCTTCTCCTCCTCCCCTCCGTCCCCTCGCCCTCCCCTCCGTCCCCTCGCCCTCCCCTCCGTCCCCTCGCCCTCCCCTCCTTCCCCTCGCCTTCCCCTCGCCTTCCCCTCGCCTTCCCCTCGCCCTCCCCTCCTTCCCCTCGCCCTCCCCTCCTTCCCCTCGCCCTCCCCTCCTTCCCCTCGCCCTCCCCTCCTTCCCCTCGCCCTCCCCTCCTTCCCCTCGCCTTCCCCTCGCCTTCCCCTCGCCTTCCCCTCGCCTTCCCCTCGCCTTCCCCTCGCCTTCCCCTCGCCCTCCCCTCGCCCACCCCTCCTTCCCCTCGCCCTCCCCTCCTTCCCCTCGCCTTCCCCTCGCCCTCCCCTCCTTCCCCTCGCCCTCCCCTCCGTCCCCTCGCCCTCCCCTCCGTCCCCTCGCCCTCCCCTCCGTCCCCTCGCCCTCCCCTCCGTCCCCTCGCCCTCCCCTCCGTCCCCTCGCCCTCCCCTCCGTCCCCTCGCCCTCCCCTCCGTCCCCTCGCCCTCCCCTCCGTCCCCTCGCCCTCCCCTCCGTCCCCTCGCCCTCCCCTCCGTCCCCTCGCCCTCCCCTCGCCGTCCCCTCGCCCTCCCCTCGCCCTCCCCTCCGTCCCCTCGCCCTCCCCTCCGTCCCCTCGCCCTCCCCTCCGTCCCCTCGCCCTCCCCTCCGTCCCCTCGCCCTCCCCTCCGTCCCCTCGCCCTCCCCTCCGTCCCCTCGCCCTCCCCTCCGTCCCCTCGCCCTCCCCTCCGTCCCCTCGCCCTCCCCTCCGTCCCCTCGCCCTCCCCTCCGTCCCCTCGCCCTCCCCTCCGTCCCCTCGCCCTCCCCTCCGTCCCCTCGCCCTCCCCTCCGTCCCCTCGCCCTCCCATCGTCCTCCCCTCTTTCTCCTCTCCTTCCCCTCTTTCTCCCCTCCTTCCCCTCTTTCTCCCCTCGCCCTCGCCTTCCCGTCGCCCTCCACTCCATCCCGTCGCCCTCCACTCCATCCCGTCGCCCTCCACTCCATCCCGTCGCCCTCCACTCCCTCCCGTCGCCCTCACCGTCGCCCTCCCCTCGCCCTCCCCTCGCCCTCCCCTCGGCTCCGCCCCCTCCGTCCCCTCACCTCGCCCTCCCCTCCGCCCCCTCGCCCTCCCTACGCCCCCTCGCCCTCCCCTCCTCCCCCTCGCCCTCCCCTCCTCCCCCTCGCCCTCCCCTCCTCCCCCTCGCCCTCCCCCTCCGCCCCTCGCCCTCCCCTCCGCCCCCTCGCCCTCCCCTCCGCCCCCTCGCCCTCCCCCTCCGCCCCCTCGCCCTCCCCTCCGCCCCCTCGCCCTCCCCTCCGCCCCCTCGCCCTCCCCTCCGCCCCCTCGCCCTCCCCTCCGCCCCCTCGCCCTCCCCTCCGCCCCCTCGCCGCCCCCTCGCCCTCCGCCCCTCGCCCTCCGCCCCCTGCCCCTCCCTGCCCTCCAGATCCCATCTTTCCCCCCTCTTCCCTCTCAACCTCCACTTCCATCCTCCTCACACTCCCTCCCTCCTCCTGACTCCAGCTCCTTCTCCACACCTCTTTTTACCTCCATAGCTCTCTTCCCCCCCCTGACCCCCGTCCTCTTCCCCCCCCCTGACCCCCGTCCTCTTCCCCCCCCCCCCCTGACCCCCGTCCTCTTCCCCCCCCGACCCCCGTCCTCTTCCCCCCCCTGACCCCCGTCCTCTTCCCCCCCCTGACCCCCGTCCTCTTCCCCCCCCCCTGACCCCCGTCCTCTTCCCCCCCCCCCTGACCCCCGTCCTCTTCCCCCCCCCCCTGACCCCCGTCCTCTTCCCCCCCCCTGACCCCCGTCCTCTTCCCCCCCCCCTGACCCCCGTCCTCTTCCCCCCCCCTGACCCCCGTACTCTTCCCCCCCCTGACCCCCGTCCTCTTCCCCCCCCCCCCCCCGACCCCCGTCCTCTTCCCCTGCCCTTCCCCATATTGGTCCAATTCAGTTATTCCCCGTCCTCTAACCATGTGCATAAATATTGTGCGTGACCAGCATGAAACAAGCCTATTGAGAATCCAACTGCCCTTTGGTGTTCCTTGATGTTTAGTGGCATTATTTAATTGATTCAAAATTCTACATAATTTTTCAGAAGCCAAAATTTACCCAATTGATTTTCCTGGAAGACTATTCTGCCTAGTGTTTCTTTGAGATTTATTTGCTTTCAATTATCTAATTTTCCAGGCTCATCTGATCAATCAATGTAAAGGGAAATCCTGTTTTTGTGTTTTTGAAGGATTAAGATTAGGCCCCTAATCATTTTAATTTTGTATGATAGATCTATTCCAAATAAAACAGTTCTTCTTACTCAAGTTTACAATTTAGTGCAGTGCCCATTTTCAAAAAGAGTGACAAAACAGATCCAGGCAATGCCAGGTCCATCAATACTGGGTTAAGTAATCAAACCCATCAGCAATAAACTTGAACCATTGACCATATGATAGTAGTCAACATGTGTTGAGAAGGGGAGGTTTCTCCCTCCTCGAATCCCAAATGGACTGTGGAAAGTTCTCCTATGTGGTGTACCCAAATTTTCGAAAAGCCTTTGACAAAGTTCCACGCAAAAGGCTTGTACTTAAGCTTAAAGCAATGGGAAATGTACTTCAATACGGGTAAGAAATTGGCTGAAGGACAGCAAAGAGTAGACATTTGTTAGGGATGGGGCGAAGTGCTGAGAGGAGGATCCTGAAGGCCAGGATCCCTATTGTTCCTAATTTATATTAAGAACGTGAAGTCAATGCAAACTGGTCAGATTCATAGATCAGACCAAACTGGAAGGATAGTTGAATCTGAGGAGGGAGGCAGCCAGGGCCCTGCAAAACAAGTTAGCTAAAATATGTAAGTGTGTGAAATCCCCAAACATGAAATTTAATGTGGACAAATGTAAAGTGAACATAGGAAACAAATTGGTGCCGTAAGTACCCCATAAATAATCTCAAAATAACTGTGGGTGAAATCTAAAGGTGTTTGTAGACTAGGCATTGAACACATCCAATCATTTGGAGGTGCAATCAACAAACTGCATAGCCAACAGAGTAGAGTACAAGTCAAAGGAAATCATGCATAAACTATATAAATCATGCATAATCTGGTCAGTCCATACCTTGAGTACTATATCCAAATCTGGTTACCCAGGTGCAAGGGAGTAGTGCAGAGACGAGCTACAGATTGTTCATTTTAATCAGAAAGACTAGAGAAATGGGCTTTCCAGCCATCGAAATATCTGACTGAGTGGGACCTTATAGAAGTATATGCTGACTAGCCTACTGAGTATCTCCAATATTTTCTGTTTTTATTTCAGATTTCCAGCATTTGTAGTTAGTATTTTTTGTTCTTAACTGCAGAGAGTTATAAATGGCTGGGTCTGTTGCAACTACACATTCAAGAATTTAGATTTAAAACAAAAATGAAATTGATTATACATGAGCACAGCACCAGTGGAGTAATTTTGTTGTCAAATCTGTCTAGCAAGTTTAAGCTATCAGTCACATGCCCATTAAAAGGAAATAGCCAAACATTTTTAAGTGGTGCTATATGGTTATTCATTGCCTTAATTATTATCATGTGTTTCACTAGATCACTCCTTTGGAGGTCATACATCCATCTCTGTCTCCCCCTTTTCAATTACAGTGTTGTCATGGAACACTACCTGTACAACAATCTAAATAGGGGAGACAATAAATGCCAAGCACAAAACTTTTTTAAAAAATCAGTGTTGTCTAATGTAATACTGAATATGTATAACATTCTTCAGATATATTGTGTTTTACCACACAGCTCATTACATAATAGGTATTGATACTAAATATAAATGGAAAGTATATTTGGCCTGCAATGTGACAATGGTTTTCTAATAAACTAATATTTGATTAAATTGCTTGCAATGATATTACAAATCTAAATTAGTCTTTGGCATAAATGAAGAGCATGTCCCCACAAGGGGAAGTCAGAGGACCAGTCAACCCCACAATCTCTTGGACACCTTCTAGGGTAGTTTCAAGACTGCCATTCATAGAATCATATTGTTGGCATGAACACATTATCTGCCTGCTCATTTAGTTAAAGAATTGCATGCAAGAACAAAATAATTTTTGATTGACGAGGTGAAGAAATTAAATTATGGAAAACTGTTTTGCATCGATGTAACGAACGGGAGAGTACCTTCCTAGTATAACGATGCTGCAAAGGGAGTATCTTACTGTGTGATCAGTTTCCCTCCACATATCAAAATACATATAGGATTAATGAGTTTTGATTTAGTAATATCTAAGTGTAATATTTTAACTTCATCTCCATTTTGAACAATTTTAGGTTAAAGTAGAATATATATGGCTCGTCCACAGATAGAAGTGTTGACTGTGCTGTCTGATGCACCATGTTTGCTATCACGATGATCAATTTTGCAAGGAAATTGCGTTTTTGTCAATTACTGTGATGGCAGCTATTCAATATCTTCTAGCACCAAGATGAAGAGCGACGTCGCCAGTTGAGAGAGAGAGCTCGTCAGCTAATTGCAGAAGCTCGATCTGGTGTTAAGATGTCTGAACTTCCCAACTACAGTGAACTGACTACAGAAAAGTTGAGAGAAAGATCAAAGGCAACTGGAGGTTAGTAAAACTTCTTACTTAGTCTTTTTATTGTAAAAGAGTATACCCTTTCATGAAATCCCAGTGCAATCATTAATAGCCAGCATAATTTTGTTTCTTCTTCCAGTACGGGTAAATACATATGAACTGGGACTTTCTGCTTTTGTGCTCTCCACCCTGCAATTATTACTGGCACTGGCTTGCAGGTCATCAACAAAGAAATAAATTTGCATGTGCCGCTTTGTTTGAAGAAGGCACAACTAATAAAAGAATTGAAACATAGGCCCTGATATTAATGGGGCGGCAGGGAGGATGCGGGGGAGCACAGGGATAGCCCAACAAGTCTGGGGACATGCAGGCCCTGCCGATCTTAGATCCCAGGGGGAAGGGGGGGGACAGCAGGAGGGGGACCAAACATTTCCAGGACAGAAGGAGGTGTTTGGGTCTCCTGGCTCCATATTTTAAAAGTTTTAAAATTTTACTTACCATTACAGTGGCTGCCGCTTACTAGACCACAGCCACATCAGCATAACATGACCCTGCTCTGCTCAGGGAAGCCCAATTTCCCTGAGGGATCCTAATGAGCATTAGATCCCTCATTAGCATATGAAAGAAGCCTAATGCCTGTTTTAGGAAAATGCCTAAAAATGATCCTAAGCCAATATGGCATCAAATGTTTTTCAGGCCTCCCTGGGGCACAGGGTTTAACCCTGCGAAATTGGTAATTTTTGCCCCTGTTTTATGCCCAGATGACCATTATGATGACCAATTTCAGCCCAGTATTTTTGGTGCCTCATCCCATATTCGTCATAATGCACGTACCACAGATAAGGATAGCTTAGCTGATGGGAAAATCGATTGATGCCTGTCCAAAATTCACGTGACGTTTCTTTACCACTGGTATTTCCAACCTAGATATTTTGGGAGTTTACAAAGAGATGCCAGGAATCTGTGTTAAACATAGAAACATAGAAAATAGGAGCAAGAGTAGGCCATTCGGCCCTTCGGGCCTGCTCCACCATTCAAAATGATCATGGCTGATCGTCTAACTCAGTACTCTGTTCCCACTTTTTCCCCATATCTATTGAGCATTAAGAAATATATCTATCTCCTTCTTGAATACATCTAATGACTTGGCCTCCACTGCCTTCTGTGATAGAGAATTCCACAGGTTCACCACCCTCTGAGTGAAGAATTTCTCCTCATCTCGGTTCTAAATGGCATACCCCGTATCCTGAGATTGTGACCCCTGGTTCTGGACTCCCCAGCCATCAGGAACATCCTCCCTGCATCTAGTCTGTCTAGTCCTGTTAGAATTTTATATGTTTCGATGAGATCACCTCTCATTCATCTAAACTCTAGTGAATATAGGCCTAGTCGACCCAATCTCTCCTCATACGTCAGTCCTGCCATCCCAGGAATCAGTCTGGTAAACTTTAGTTGCACTCCCTCCATGGCAAGGACATCCTTCCTCAGATAAGGAGACCAAAACTGCACACAATACTCCAGATATGGTCTCACCAAATCTTTTCACAGCCCCAATTCAGCTTGCCAAAAATGTTTTGTTGATTGTCTTCATATTGCTCACATGATTATGTTGAGTGGAAGATGATCATCACTTGTACCTTATGCAAAAGAGCAACTTTAGCCCTTAAACTGCTGGCAGCCCAGGGAAATGTGTGCCTTCCTGAGCAATTGATGCGGCAAAGAACGTTAATATTACATTAGTACTCAAGGTCTAGAATAGCTTTATTACTATAATAGTAACCCTAACTACTTAACTAAACATATTATTTTAGTTAAACATTTTAATACTTTATGAAAACAGAAAATGCTGGAAATACTCAGCAGGTCAGGCAGCATCTGTGGAGAGAGAAACCAATCAGATTTTGCAGCTTTACTAATCAAGTCTTTTTCTCTAGATTATTTCTCTAACAAACTATTTTCAAACCATTTCCTGACTACTTTCTTCCTGGGTTTTACTATTTATGTTGGGCAATGAGCATAGGACTAGAAAACACTAGTACAAAATTAACAAGCTTCGAACAAGGCTAGAGATTAGAAGAAATTGTTCCCCTAGCGGATAGTGAAAGCTCTCTGAGAGAGCAAATCATGCAGGATCAACTGACATCAACAAAAAGGAGCTGGATAATTATCTGTTTAGGAGGGAGTTTGAAGATTATAGAGATAGCAGCAACATTGCTTGACTTTATCTTCGGGAGAGATAGGGGAAGGAAATTAACACAAATGTTCTTAATTAAATTATTTTGGGACATCCTGAGGACATCATAAGGCACTGTATAAATAAATGGAAGTTATTTTTCTTTCTTTCTTGTCATCAATATACTGTTCCAAGCAGTGCGGTACCTGAGGTGTTTCTATTACAAAGCTGCTGCAATTGTACTGCCCATTCACACAGTGTTTAAACTGGGAAACTATACCTAAGTTTCTTAATATTCTTGTACCAACATTTGGGTCTCAGATAGCTGGCGGCAACTAAAAGCTAAGCCTGCCGGATTCTTTTTTGACCATTGGCCCTGTTTTCTGAGTGCATCTTCCTGACTGCTACCAGTTTTCTTCGGACCAGTAAATACGCTGTTCAGTGGTAGCATTGTAATTCTGGTAGTGATGTCATCAAGCAACATCATGACATCGATGCGTATTAGGACCCGGTGATTCCCTGTCGTGGTGTCATGACATCACTAGTTGCTGACTTCATGATGCTCGTCTTTCCTGCATCTGCACTAGCCAGACTCTCACAGCTAGTCTGCACTTCTGCACAATATCAGAAGCCACCTGCCAGACAGTTTACAGGGAGATTGGCTGCGCAATTAGGAAGTAAATGCAGGAAAGCAAAGCACTTAGGCCCTTCTCCTGAGACATGACCTGCAATATATAAGCACTTTAAGCATGTCCAAAGCTTTGCTTGCTGACCTCCAACTGCTGATGAGATTTCTAATAACAGAAAAGAGGCAAGGGAAGAGTCAGCTCTTTTATAAATTTTAAAACAGTACAGTAGGCTGCCTCTGCATATTTTAGAACTTTAAACTAGATTTAGTACTGCCTACAAATATGCAGCAGGTGCTAGGCTGCCTTTTCCAGCCCTGCTTGTTATTGGTGCAGCACATGTAATGCCGTACAAACTCCAATCATGCATTGTAATGTGGGTCTTTACTCTCTACAGATGTTCTACAAGTAAGCTTAAGAATAATAAACTACCCATTTTCACTACAACACTGAGTGTCTCATTTTTGCATGGACTAACGTGGAAATGCTAATTAATGACTAATGGTGTGTTCAATGTTGCAATGTATTATGATTGCTTTTGCTAATTTTCTTGTTCCTACAGATGATAATGTTGGGATAGATACTAATGAGGAAGGCGCTGAATGCTCTATTTTGGGAGGTGGAGAGGAACATACTAACATTGAAACTGACCTTGATTCTTTTGGTAATTCTAATTACATTGTGCTGTTTGATCTGCATAAAATGCAATTGTTCCTGCTTGCATGAACTTTTCCTGTCTTTCATGTTTGCCGCTGAACTTGTAAGCTGTCTGTTGTTTGTTGTAATGCATATATAAACTGAGACTGAAACTTTGTGCTGCAACAAAACTAAGTTTGTACAGTGATATTTTGAAACAGGTACTGTACCACAAGATGTATATACAGTTTATATGCATCAATTATATCTGTAATTCTGGTTGCCGTGACTCTAGAATTAACATCATTGCCAATACTGGTACGCAGTCATTGCAAGTAGAAAAAGAAGCAAGTCGTGTTGTATAATTTATTCAAGCCCATGTGTTTTCACTAGAAAACATTTTCCTACTTCAAAAAATTAGCTTGGAGGTACAGTATATTTTGTTAACTATTCCCATTACCCTTCCTTCCCTGAAAGTGGTAACTTATAATGAGTTACCATAGAACTAGCAGCTCTACTGTACATCGCCCAAGCAGCCATTCCTCGCGTGACATTGAGTATTGGTGAGTGACTTGATCGTGGGGCCATTGTAGCCAAGCCAATCCTTTCCACCAGACATTCACATGCAGATACGTAAGCAGGAGTCACAGGGTGCTACACTGCTCCCCACCCACAAAGCCAGGGACAATGTGAACAATTTTAACACCCCATTGTCAATAACGTGATCCAGCAGAAACTTGGAATCAAACCTATACCCTTCTGGTCTCTTTGGCTCAGTATCACATTGCATGAAATATTTACCTATTTGTCTATCGGAGGAGCCAAGGTACAGTATATTAAACTATATTTGACTACAATTTTCATCATATAGTTGGTGAAATTTGTTACCTTCATTTATAACAAACTCATACTCTCTCTTTGCCCCTCTTATTCCCTTTTTTAGACCTCCTCTGTACTTTCTGTGTTTAGCCTGGTACTCAACTGCTTTGTGAACCTTACACTTGTCATAAGCCTCCTTTTTCTGTGTCATTTTAATCTCTAGAGACACAAATACTCTGTCCAGCTCTGTCTCATGCTGCTCAAACTCCAGAATCTTCACTAAACTACATCAAACTACAGGACCATCCCTCTCAGTGCTACTAAGTTCCAGGACAAACCGTGCGCTGTAAAACCTCAGCACGTCTGCCATAATCCTGACAAATTCAGAATCCCCATCCTAGTTCAGCCAATCTGCTGAGGACTTAGATGTGGCAAGAGGGTGCGACTCCAGTTGTAGTGGAGTAGGGTTGGGTTGGGACATTGCAGAGGGTGGGTTTGTTGAAAGGCATCCCCCATAGTGAACCTGTATTATTTAAATAAATAATATAGGTTTCCCCAGTTACTGAGTCACTGCCAGCAAAACTCTTTTATGTAATATCTATGTACAGCTGTTTTTTAAAAAAAAATGAATTCACCCAATCCACGAGACTCCCCTCCCCAGTGCTTATTTTTATAGTTATGTATACTTTCCATCCTCATTCTCTCCTTCACTCTAACTATATTTCTTCCGCTCACACTTCAGCTCACCAATCTCTTTTATGTTTACCACTCTTTAACAAGCTCTCTGGAACCTGTAAGTTTCCTCCTCATTCATCCTCTAACCTCTCACTGCTTCCCATCACTCAGCCAAACTCTCACTTCATCACTCACTCGCCATTATCGATCTGTTTCCAACTCACCACCATCAGCCTCCCTGAACCCACAGTCTTTTCTCTTCCTTTCTCTTCTAACAATTAATTCTTTTCAACTACTCAACTCAAAATCCCAAACCTTCACTCTCCGTTTCACACACAAACACAACCCCATCCCAGCTACATTATGGGATGGCTGCCTAATTTAAATGGAAATTAGTGCTCAGGCTCACAGTGCCCTTTACATATGCCATCTGCGTTGGAGCAAGCTGAGCCTCAATGGCCTTGATGTCTGATTTTCCAGGGAGTGCATCAGTCGCTCACCATTTTATTAATGGTATGTATGCATATAACAGAATATATAAAATCTTATAATACATCAAGTTTGCACTTCCATTCAAATAAACTGTGTGCCACTTGGTAAATGCACAAGCTCAATGTTATCCCTGTTTCTATCTGCCTGTAGTATAGGTTTAAGATAATTGTTGCCTGAGAAAATGTTATTTTAAAAGCTGGCAGAAATTGCTTAAGTAGGATCTGATTGTGTTATGGATGATCGAATAGTGTAACATTCTGTTACTCTATGTATTATATGCTGTTGCCTATAAGAACCTTACTGTTTTTCATGCAACATAGTTGTGTCATTGCTATGGTTCTTCATTTTCAGCTTTTACTGATTCTCCCCACCCCCCCTCCACCCAAGTAAATATCTGAGTTTTCAAATTATTATTTAATAGTTTTTACCCATTTTTACTCAAACATTGATGGATGATGTGTGAATTTGTAAAGTTTTCGGAAATCTTGCAATTTTGTGAGCCTCACACAGTTTGATTCTGTGCATCTCTTATAACTGCATGTAGAGATGGATCCTGGTGTTGTAAGAAGCACTTTTCATTGTCTCTGGTAGACAATCAACAGTAAAACCCTATAAATAATTATTATAATAATTGCAACATTTATGTCTATTTACAGCCTGCTACCATTAGAATTCCCCTGCTGGAATTCCCAATCTGCACACAGTATTTTGTCTTCCTGCCCATTTTCCTTCATATTTTCTTAATCTCCCCACCTGCTCTGCCTCACGACCTCTTTGTTTCTCAGTTGATTCTTGCTCTTTGCTGTGTTCATGCACTTCCCAGCACTATTTAATGTATTTCAAATTAGTGACCCCAAGATCACATAAGCTGAAATCCCTAGCTCTTTCATCAGGGGAATTATTGTCTTAAAATGTTTAAAACTACCTGTTTACTATAAATAATTTTTTAAAATTTTGTTTTAAGTTATCTAATTATATTTTTCCTAATTTTGCTATATTAAAGAGAATTAGAGAAAATATTGAAAAATGATGGGGCTGAATTTATTCGCCGGTTCTGACGGACTCGCCTGCCATAACTCTGTGGGGGTCCAATGGGACAGCATGGAAATAGGCCAGTTTGTGACCTATTTTGGGAGTTTCCAGTGGGCCTTCAGGGACGGGGGTTCCATCTGCGCCTTACGAGGCCAATGATGCAAAAGGAATGGGGTGGGGACATGGGCTGGGGTTAGGAATGTACTGGGAGATCTTGCTTTC
Organism: Heptranchias perlo; assembly: GCF_035084215.1. Lineage (NCBI taxonomy): Eukaryota > Metazoa > Chordata > Chondrichthyes > Hexanchiformes > Hexanchidae > Heptranchias > Heptranchias perlo. The sequence continues at coordinate 90,813,359 of NC_090332.1, read as the reverse complement.
CCGGCCTTAGCCGGACCTGCTATATGCCTGGAGGCCGGTACACTGAGTCAGATAGTCCAGAACGGTACGAGTAGGCCACACACGGGGGTTCCAGGCCAGGGAAGAGGCTTGGACCGCCGAAGATGAAAGTACACGTTGATTTAATTGCCCCCCCCCCACCCACCCACCCACCCTTGCTGAAGGCGACACCCAGCCTGGAGGTTGCAGCAGCATAGGGCTGGCCGACCTCCCACCGACCCATCATACTTCAGTGTGGTTAGTGCTGGGAGGCACCATAACCACTGGGATTGCAGATCGAGGTTTTTCAGACTTTGGGGATAGGGCGGGAAAATGGAGTCGAGGTGGATGATCTTATTGAATGGCGGAGCAGGCTCGAGGGGTTGTATGGCGGACTCCTGCTCCTATTTCTTATGTTCTTTTAAGGTGATTGGCAAAAGAACCAAAGGCGACATGAGGAAAACTTTTTTACCCAGCGAGTGGTTAGGATCTGGAATGCGCTGCCCGAGGGGGTGGTGGAGACAGATTCAATCATGGCCTTCAAAAGGGAACTGAATAAGTACTTGAAGGGAAAAAATTTGCAGGGCTAGGGGGAAGAGGTGGGAGAGTGGGACTAGTTGGGTTGCTCTTGTAGAAAGCTGGCATGGGCTCAATGGGTGAATGGCCTCCTTCTGTGCTCTAACCAATCTATGATTCTTCTTATGTTCTTATGTAAAACAGACTTTTAAGTGCAATGTATGTAGAAGTTTTTCTGAACATCTTCATGACATTGACGTTCTCGTTCCCCTCCCTTCCCATTTCTCACATGGAAAATGTAACTTTAATTTCTCTTTTCTATCCTCCCTCCCAATTTTCATGTAGATTTTATAAAGATAAAAATTGAAAAATTTCTGGGAAAGTTGGAATAAAATTGATAATGAAGAAACTGGGCTGTCAGTTACCAAAATTTACTAGTTATTATTTATATAATATTACCTGTAATATACCCGGTGGAATACATTCTTTCACCTGACCAGTACAGTAAATGGTAAGCAGGGATAAACATGTAGAATGTTTTTGGCCAGCTTTAATATTCAGTTATATTATATGATGGACAGTATGGAAGTGAATATTGCTTACTTACTTCATTCACATTTTTGGTGATAAAATATGGAAAGTGTGTCACTCAAAACTATATAAGAAATATGTATGTGGAACATAGCCATTTTGAGGCCTTGCATTCATGAGTTGATGGCTGGATTCTCTTCTAAATTCCTGCCCGTTTATGTGCGAATTTGAACAGTAAACAGAGTAAAATGTGTTCTTAAAGGCGACCGCTTCAAATCCACCACAAAAAACTGCACCTACATCCCCCAACTGCACTATATCAATAGTTGTAAGAAATGCTGCAAGATATCCGTATGGTGGATACCACACTGAGGAAATCATTTAACTTGCTGCTACTGAAAGTTGGTGTTTCTTTGCCTGCAAAGTGATCTTTTTAGTACTTCGGGGGTTGAATCAGGAAATTTGCTGATACCTTTTCTCAGCTTTACTCAGAATACACTCTAAACATGGATTTCTCAATGGCAATACCTTTTGATGTTATGAAGAGGAGGAGGATGAAGATACTGAAGCTGCTAGGTTGGAGGCTTTTAGAGTCAGGCATCACCAAAGACAATCAGTCACCAAGGTCTTATAGACCAATAAGGTTAGGGTTAGACAGCCCCATAGCATGAGGAGGGTGCACAAGAAGTGGAACAGGAGAGCCAGCTGCCAGAGTAAAGAGAGCACAACTGATAACCCAGAACTTTCAAGAACTAAAGGTCGACTCACCAAAAAAAGTCACTTCACACCTGCCAGTTCTTCCCGCCCCCTCACACCATCACAAAATCCATCACTTTCCAAGGCTTCTGCCAAGGCCCTTCATAGGACACAAGTCTGCATTTGCCATCATCCAACTCCCAAAATTTGAAAGGATACCCAGAAATGAACTCTCAACTCTGTGATCAAGCTGTCTTTATTTTTAACAACATTCACTAAGAAATGGCAACAAAACCAATTCTCCTTTTCTACAACTACTTCTTAACACTGTGACTACCTTTTGTACCAGCTAACTCACTCTAGTTCCTAACCTAGTCTTACAAAGAGCTCCCTGAGTGAGGTGAGGCTGAGCAGTGGGTGGCTGGGATAGCTCCCCTGGAGCCTTAGAGACCTGAGGTGACTCTCATGAGGGATCAGCTTCCAGCAGCCTGGCCCTTGCTGTAGCAAGGTGTGCCTGGCCCATGTTTACCTCATGAGAAACCATTGGAGGGGCCACAGGGAAGGCAGTTCATTGCCACTCTGGAGAGACAGCGACATCTGTGCCCACTCCTTGCAGTTCACTGCAGGTGCTGGGTGCAGTTTCTGACATGCCATTAGGTCTTGGAAACCCTGTGAAAGTGTCCCATTCAAAGCATCCATTGAAGTACTGTTAGATGCCATCTGGAAGCCTCCAATATCCTTAGAAGCTTTTTCTGATCTTAATGCTTCAGCAATCTCCCAGGTTGTCACGGTCTTCAGGATGTTCTGCAGGTCATGAGAAACCTCCTGCAATGTGTTGCAGATGCAGATATTGGACTTTTCCCACTTATCATTGCAGCTATATGTATGGAAACCATCTCCACGTCCTCCACATGATTGATGATCGTCTGAAGACTGGGCCCCAAAATCTGTGTTCCGACACTCCTCAGCCGAGGGCAGTTCTTCCTCTCCCCTCTGAGGAGGAACGCCATTCTCCCTCATTCTCACTGGTGCTCAGTAACAGCCCAGTGGCTGGCTAACTCATTCCTCATGAGTGCGTGTCTCTGTAGTGGTGTTTATGCAGGTAAGATGTTACGCGGGACAGAGTTAGTGAGAATGTGGCAGCAGCTGTGGATCTGGAAGTGCCTGGGTGGTCACCGAAGTGACTGGCCCATTCCTCCAAGCACCCCGTATGAAGTGAAAGACAGAAGAGCTTGTTTAGCTGTGCACACGGTAACGTTTGTCCTTGAAAAAGTAGTGGTTGCATGTAAGGGCATTTCAGTATCTTAAGAAAACACACAAAGCTGAAACTACGGGATAGGCACATGCCAGCGGGAGGCCCGGTACGTTAACAAAGGGTCAGCAGGCTGCGGGTGGAAAACAAATGCCCCAGGGCAGCCCGCTAGATCCAAACCAATATTGGGCTAGTCTCTGGGCTCGGAGAAAGAGGAGAGGAGTTGCGGGGGGGGGCGGTTGTGCTCTGGGAGGCAGTGGCCCTGGTTTCTTTTGTGGAGTCCAGAGAACCACTCCTGCTCCTCTTTTTTCTTATTCGTTCATGGGATGTGGGCGTCGCTGGCGAGGCCGGCATTTATTGCCCATCTCTAATTGACCTTGAGAATGATGTGGAGATGCCGGTGATGGACTGGGGTTGACAATTGTAAACAATTTTACAACACCAAGTTATAGTCCAACAATTTTATTTTTAATCCCACAAGCTTTCGGAGGCTTCCCCCTTCCTCAGGTGGTGTGGAAATGACATTTTCGAATCCTTCGCATTTTAAAATCACAGAACAATGCCTGGTGATTACTGCCCGTTGCCAAGGCAATCACAGTGAGCAGACAGAAAGGTGTCACCTAAAAAGGCCACCGAATATACAAACCCCCCAAAAAAAGAGAGAGAGAGATAAGGAAGACAGTCAATGACCCGTTATATTAAAAACAGATAACATCTGTTCGCTGGTGGGGTTACGTGTAGTGTGACATGAACCCAAGATCCCGGTTGAGGCCGTCCTCATGGGTGCGGAACTTGGCTATCAATTTCTGCTTGACGATTTTGCGTTGTCGTGTGTCTCGAAGGCCGCCTTGGAGTACGCTTACCCGAAGGTCGGTGGATGAATGTCCATGACTGCTGAAGTGTTCCCCGACAGGGAGGGAACCCTCCTGTTTGGCGATTGTTGCGCGGTGTCCGTTCATCCGTTGTCGCAGCGTCTGCATGGTCTCGCCAATGTACCATGCTCTGGGGCATCCTTTCCTGCAACGTATGAGGTAGACAACGTTGGCCGAGTCACAGGAGTATGAACCGTGCACCTGGTGGGTGGTGTCCTCTCGTGTGATGGTGGTATCTGTGTCGATGATCTGGCATGTCTTGCAGAGGTTACCGTGGCAGGGTTGTGTGGTGTCGTGGACGCTGTTCTCCTGAAGGCTAGGTAATTTGCTGCGAACGATGGTTTGTTTGAGGTTGGGTGGCTGTTTAAAGGCGAGTAGTGGAGGTGTGAAGATGGCCATAGCGAGGTGTTCGTCATCATTGATGACATGTTGAAGGCTGCGGAGAACATGGCGTAGTTTCTCCGCTCCAGGGAAGTACTGGACGACGAAGGGTACTCTGTTGGTTGCGTCCCGTGTTAGTCTTCTGAGGAGGTCTACGCAATTTTTCGCTGTGGCCCGTCGGAACTGTCGATCGATGAGTCGAGCATCATATCCCGTTCTTACTAGGGTGTCTTTCAGCGTCTGTAGGTGTCCATCGCGTTCCTCCTCGTCTGAGCAGACCCTGTGTATTCGCAGGGCCTGTCCATAGGGGATGGCCTCTTTGACGTGGTTAGGGTGGAAGCTGGAAAAGTGGAGCATCGTGAGGTTGTCCGTGGGCTTGCGGTAGAGTGAGGTGCTGAGGTGCCCGTCTTTGATGGAGATTCGTGTGTCCAAGAAAGAAACTGATTCTGAGGAGTAGTCTATGGTGAGCTTGATGGTGGGATGGAACTTGTTGATGTTATCGTGTAGTCTCTTTAGTGATTCCTCACCGTGGGTCCATAGAAAGAAAATGTGCAGAGAACCCCCAGCTTCTGTCGTGACACTACAGACTTTCTACAAAAACTCAGTACCCACGGACCTGTTGAACCAGGAACACTTCTCACCACGATGGACGTCTCGTCACTCTACACCAGTATCCCCCACGATGACGGCATCGCTGCGACAGCATCAATACTCAACACCAACAACAGCCAATCTCCAGACGCCATCCTACAACTCATCCGCTTCATCCTGGATCACAATGTCTTCACCTTCGATAACCAGTTCTTTACCCAAACACACGGAACAGCCATGGGGACCAAATTCGCACCCCAATACGCCAACATTTTCATGCACAAGTTCGAGCAGGACTTCTTCACTGCACAGGACCTCCAACCAACACTATACACCAGATACATCTACGACATTTTCTTTCTATGGACCCACGGTGAGGAATCACTAAAGAGACTACACGATAACATCAACAAGTTCCATCCCACCATCAAGCTCACCATGGACTACTCCTCAGAATCAGTTTCTTTCTTGGACACACGAATCTCCATCAAAGACGGGCACCTCAGCACCTCACTCTACCGCAAGCCCACGGACAACCTCAGGATGCTCCACTTTTCCAGCTTCCACCCTAACCACGTCAAAGAGGCCATCCCCTATGGACAGGCCCTGCGAATACACAGGGTCTGCTCAGACGAGGAGGAACGCGATGGACACCTACAGCCGCTGAAAGACACCCTAGTAAGAACGGGATATGATGCTCGACTCATCGATCGACAGTTCCGACGGGCCACAGCGAAAAATTGCGTAGACCTCCTCAGAAGACTAACACGGGACACAACCAACAGAGTACCCTTCGTCGTCCAGTACTTCCCCGGAGCGGAGAAACTACGCCATGTTCTCCGCAGCCTTCAACATGTCATCAATGATGACGAACACCTCGCTATGGCCATCCCCACACCTCCACTACTCGCCTTTAAACAGCCACCCAACCTCAAACAAACCATCGTTCGCAGCAAATTACCCAGCCTTCAGGAGAACAGCGTCCACGACACCACACAACCCTGCCACGGTAACCTCTGCAAGACATGCCAGATCATCGACACAGATACCACCATCACACGAGAGGACACCACCCACCAGGTGCACGGTTCATACTCCTGTGACTCGGCCAACGTTGTCTACCTCATACGTTGCAGGAAAGGATGCCCCAGAGCATGGTACATTGGCGAGACCATGCAGACGCTGCGACAACGGATGAACGGACACCGCGCAACAATCGCCAAACAGGAGGGTTCTCTCCCTGTCGGGGAACATTTACCTGAGGAAGGAGGAAGTCTCCGAAAGCTTGTGAATTTAAAATAAAATTGCTGGACTATAACTTGGTGTTGTAAAATTGTTTACAATTGGGAACACTTCAGCAGTCATGGACATTCAGCCACCGACCTTCGGGTGAGCATACTCCAAGGCGACCTTCGAGACACACGACAACGCAAAATCGTCGAGCAGAAATTGATAGCCAAGTTCCGCACCCATGAGGACGGCCTCAACCGGGATCTTGGGTTCATGTCACACTACACGTAACCCCACCAGCGAACAAATGTTATCTGTTTTTAATATAACAGGTCATTGACTGTCTTCCTTATCTCTCTCTCTTTTTTTTGGGGGGTTTGTATATTCGGTGGCCTTTTTAGGTGACACCTTTCTGTCTGCTCACTGTGATTGCCTTGGCAACGGGCAGTAATCACCAGGCATTGTTCTGTGATTTTAAAATGCGAAGGATTCGAAAATGTCATTTCCACACCACCTGAGGAAGGGGGAAGCCTCCGAAAGCTTGTGGGATTAAAAATAAAATTGTTGGACTATAACTTGGTGTTGTAAAATTGTTTACACTTGACCTTGAGAAGGTGGTGGTGAGCCGCCTTCTTGAACCGCTGCAGTCCGTGTGGTGAAGGTTCTCCCACAGTGCTGTTAGGAAGGGAGTTCCAGGATTTTGACCCAGCGACGATGAAGGAACGGCGATATATTTCCAAGTCGAGATGGTGTGTGATTTGGAGGGGAACGTGCAGGTGGTGTTGTTCCCATGTATCTGCTGCTCTTGTCCTTCTAGGTGGTAGAGGTCGCGGGTTTTGGAGGTGCTGTCGAAGACGCCTTGGCGAGTTGCTGCGGATGGTACACACTGCAGCCACTGTGCGCCGGTGGTGAAGGGAGTGAATGTTTAGGGTGGTGGATGGGGTGCCAATCTAGCGGGCTGCTTTGTCCTGGATGGTGTCGAGCTTCTTGAGTGTTGTTGGAGCTGCACTCATCCTGACTTGTGCCTTGTCGATGGTGGAAAGGCTTTGAGGAGTCAGGAGGTGAGTCACTCACCGCAGAATACCCAGCCTCTGACCTGCTCTCGTAGCCACAGTATTTATATGGCTGGTCCAGTTAAGTTTCTGGTCAATGGTGACCCCCAGGATGTTGATGGTGGGGGATTCGGCGATGGTAATGCCGTTGAATGTCAAGGGGAGGTGGTTAGACTCTCTCTTGTTGGAGATGATCATTGCCTGGCACTTGTCTGGCACGAATGTTACTTGCCACTTATCATCCCAAGCCTGGAAATTGTCCTGGTCTTGCTGCATGCGGGCACGGACTGCTTCATTATTTGAGGGGTTGCGAATGGAACTGAACACTGTGCAATCATCAGCGAACATCCCCATTTCTGACCTTATGATGGAGGGAAGGTCATTGATGAAGCAGCTGAAGATGGTTGGGCCTAGGACACTGCCCTGAGGAACTCCTGCAGCAATGCCCTGGGGCTGAGATGATTGGCCTCCAACAACCACTACCATCTTCCTTTGTGCTAGGTATGACTCCAGCCACTGGAGAGTTTTCCCCCTGATTCCCATAGACTTCAATTTTACTAGGGCTCCTTGGTGCCACACTCCGTCAAATGCTGCCTTGATCTCAAGGGCAGTCACTCTCACCTCACCTCTGGAATTCAGCTCTTTTGTCCATGTTTGGACCAAGGCTGTAATGAGGTCTGGAGCCGAGTGGTCCTGGCGGAACCCAAACTGAGCATCGGTGAGCAGGTTATTGGTGAGTAAGTGCCACTTGATAGCACTGTCGATGACACCTTCCATCACTTTGCTCATGATTGAGAGTAGACTGATGGGGCGGTAATTGGCCGGATTGGATTTGTCCTGCTTTTTGTGGACAGGACATACCTGGGCAATTTTCCACATTGTTGGGTAGATGCCAGTGTTGTAGCTGTACTGGAACAACTTGGCGAGAGGCGCAGCTAGTTCTGGAGCACAAGTTTTCAGCACTACAGCCGGGATGTTGTCGGGGCCCATAGCCTTTGCTGATGAGCAGATAAGTTTCAGTCGCGGCGCCGTTGGGACTTTTGAATGTTCATTAGGCCCCTTTTACAGGATCCTCATCGATGGCCTGATTTAGGATTTCAAAATTTAAACGGACGGGAAAGGAGACGGGATGCTCAGTCCCAATATTTATACCTCTAATCCCACCCCCTCCGGTCCCTCTCCTGCCCACCGGGGGGTTAAAATCGAGACTAATGTTTCAGGCCTGTACATGTGCTGGAGACTTTGTTCATATGAGGTCAGGCATGCCATGCTGAGAGGTGATGGTGCTTTGTTCCTTTAAAAGAACTGTCCTTGAAGACTAGCAGAAGCCCTTGTACCAGTCAAAGTGATTTGAGAGTGGTTTTGAGTATTCTGAGAAGTTGCCCTTTGCAGAAGTAAGTTCCCATGAGGGCTGAGAGAGAAGGAGTATGGTTGGTAACGTGGTGAGTGAAGCTGTCTGAGTGGTCGAAGATGTGTATTGGTACCAGAGCTTTGACTTAGCTTGGCTACTCTTGTGCGATTATTGAACCTCTTCCTGCACTGTGTGGTGGAGAAAGACTTGCAATTCCATAGCGCATTTCATGACCTCAGGACGTCCCAAAGTACTTTATAGCCAATTAAGTACTTTTGAAGTGTAGTCAAATGTAGGAAACACAGCAGCCAATTTCCGCACAGTAAGATCCTGCAAACAGCAATGTGATAATGACCAGATAATCTGTTTTAGGTGTTGGAGGGATAAATATTGGTCAGGCCACCGGGGAAAACTCCCCTGCTCTTCTTTGAAATTATGCCATGGAATCTTTCACGTCCACCTGAAAGAGGGCAGACGGGGCCTCGGTTTAACATCTCGTCCGAAAGACGACACTCCCTCGGTACTGCCCCTCCTACAGTGCAACACTTCCTCAGTCCTGCACTGGAATGTCAGCCTAGATTTTGAACTGATCACCTCTTCCAACTCCCTCCAGTCAGCCTGCACCATCCACTCACTTATGGGGTCTCCTGCCCCCACTGCCCATCAGACAATCCCACTTGATTTGCCAGCAGCATCTCCTTGGATGCACAGGAAAATCTGGGATCCCTTCCAGAAGCGGCCGCTGCTTCTGCCATCTTGCTAAAAGTGATATTGTACGGGTTATTTTCCTCTTTCCCATCGGTGGTAAGCCAACGAACGACAGTGTTTCAGCCTCCAAACTGCCCTGCACGGCTTGATGCATGTGATTGGTATTTTCCATTCCTGTTGCTTAAAATTAGCAGATTTTTGTCTCTGTTGCCAGAATTAAATGTTAAGTTGCAGCTAATTTTTTTTTAAATCTGTGCATTTTTTTCTTTAAAGAATTTAACATCCCAATTTGCTTCTCACCTGTTAATTTAGGAAGTCAAAATAGCAAATTGGTTGACTTGAAGCTTAAGAAACTCCTAGAGGCTCAACCACAGGTGGCAAATTCACTATCTACTGCTGTCCAGAAAGTCTCAGCTGACAGTGTGGAACAAGAAGAACTCAAGGTTGGTTAAAACAACTACATTTTGATGTACCTATGGGACTGGTTTCATTGAAATTTGAAAAATGAACACACTTCTGACATTATTTGGCAGCTCAGAATAACTGGTCTGGTTATGTTGCACATTATGTCAATTGTCAATGATCAACAACAACCTGCAATCAAAGTCTGGACTTATCACATTATGAAGGGGACTGGGTGGCAAACTCGGTTTGGCGTTGGCCTTTCACTGCTGAAATTTTGGATGGGATGATGGTTGTCTTTGTCTGCTGTCTCCTGACTGTAAGGGTCCTTCATGAAATGACTTTAGGCAAACTCAGTCAAGTTCCTAATGGGCCCATAATACAAAACTACCCCAGTCTACATTAAATTACCCTAATCTGCACTAAATTACTCTAACCTATACTAATTGGCATTCTCAAAGAGGTCACAGGGTAACAGGTGTGGGAAATGGGAAAGTGTCACACTGATGCAGTAGGGATTATTCTTAGGTTGTAGTCGAAGCAGATTGTTTGGGCAGAGTAGAAGGAGCAAGAGGGAAATTGATCTTTTTGATAACTGCACTGGTATTTCAGAACCAAAATATTCTTCTGTCTTTTTCGTAGATTGTTTGACGAATTGTTTTTCCCAGTTTCTTCAACCTACGTTCTCTCCTGCTGCCATATCAGTTTCAGTTCTTCTTGGCTGAGCCCGCACTTTCCTTGTATTCTCTATCACTGGCTCTCCCAGAGCAGCAACCCCAACTGTCTCATTGTCAGCTCCAGTAATTAACTGTCCCGGTTGACTTCTTGGAGGTTAACTTCTCTCATTTCTTCTCCATACCACTTGCTTCTCCTTTGGACCTCCCCCTGACTATGCTGGCAGATGGTCAGCCATTGCCTGCTCCGTGTCGCCTACTAGAATGTTTGCTTCTTTGTGAACGTGGCCATTACCATCATTGTGCTGACAGAAACATGGCTTATAAGTCATGATTCCTTGCCCTCACTGAAGCCTCCCCAACCTACCATACTTTCCGTCACTTACCCTGCTCAAACCACCGCAGCGGTGCCATAGCCCTTACCACCAATTCTCCCCTTTCACTTCTCCCCCTAATTCTCCTGGCACCATCTCATCCTTAAAGCAACTCACCTTTGTTCTTACCCTCTCACTCAAAACCCTTGTCATGTACTGCCTTCTCAAGCCCCAACACTTCTTCATTTCCATAACCACCCATATCCCCCAAGCCTATTACCCTCACCATCCAGAAAAAACTCTTCTCCCCCTGGTCCCTCACTAATTCATTCTCAAACACCCAGTTCTCTCCTCTGGCCCTCCACCTGTCACAACAGCTCTGCTGCTGCTGAGCTACTTGAACTACTCCCTCACTTTTGGTGCTCTCATTCCCACCAAATCACTCAATGTCTCCCACTCCTGTCATTCTCCCAGTAAAGTTCTCATTTTGCTCCCGCATGTCAGAGGGCTGTAAATTTGAATATATTTGGCGTACTCTGGTCTAGTCATTCATTACCGGAGCTGGCTTGACCACACCAAGCATTACCATGCCTTGCTGTCCTCAAAACGAACAAACAGTCTTGCCTCTGAGATAGAAGGTTGTGAGTTCAGGCTCCACTCGAGAGACTTGAGCACATAATGCAGGTTGACACTTTAGTGTAGTGCTGAGGGAGTCTGCACTGTTGGAGGTGTGTCTTTCAGATGAGACGTTAAACTGAGGCCCCGTCTGACGTCTCAGGTGGATGTAAAAAATCTCATGACACTATTGGCCAACATCAACCATCATCACTAAAATAGGTTAACTGGCTGTTTACCTCATTACTGTTGGTGGGAGCTTGCTGTGTGTAAATTGGCTGCTGCAGTTTCCTACATTACAACAGTGATTATACTTCAAAAATACTTCATTGGCTGTACAGCACTTTGGGACATCCTGAGGTCATGAAAGGAGCTATATAAATACTAGTTCATTCATGTTGCTCCAGGATTATCCTGGAGGGTAAGGACAACCCAGTGCTCCTCTTCTCCATGAAGAACTGCTTCCTCAAGCCACTTCCACCTAACCCTCCACCCTCACCTCAAGTATGAAAGGTTCGTGGATCTCGTTCTCTCCAAAAGTGAGACCATGTATGCAGCTGCTTCTGCTGCTACCTTACCATCCTCACTTTCCCCCTCTGCCAGTCTCCCTCCGCCATTTTGCTGTTTCGTTCCCATTTACCCAAACCTCCAGCCGTATCCAAACTTATCTCTTCCATGAGGCCTACTTCCTGCTCTTTTGATCCCTTCCCCTCTGAACTCCTGACCACACAATCACCTTGCCCCCTTTCAAAAGCACCATCATTATCTCCCCCCCCCCCCCCCCACCCCCCCCAAAAAACAGACCCTCGAACATCCACCCTATCTAAAACCTCCATTTTGTCTGTAACAACCTCAAACATATGAGTGTTTCCCAACTTGTTGCTCACCGGTCCCAAAACTCTCTGTTCAAGTCCCACGAGTCCAGCTTATGCTCTGCTCATAGTACTGAGACTGTCCTGGCCAAAGTCACAAATTACATCTGCTACGACTGCAGTTGAGGTGTGTTATTGCTCCTTGTCCTTCTCAATCTCTTCTGCAGCACATCATATTCCATCACCATTCTCTGTTGTGCAGCTCCATGGGGACTGTCCTTGAGTGGTTCCATTCCTGCCTGTCTGAACACAGCCAGCCATGGTTTCTCTTCCCACCCCCAACTGCATTGTCGCCTTTGGAGTCTCCCAAGGATCTATCCATAGGTCCCTCCTTATCTGCAGTGTCAGCTTTCATACGGGTGTTATGGGTGTTCCATTTACTGATAACACCCAGCTCAACCTCTTCACCACAAGTCATGGATGAGCCACAACTTCCTCCAACTGAACATGGGGAAACCAAAGCCATTGTTTGTAGCCTCCACCACAAACCACTCCCTTACCACTGACTCCATCCCAGTCCACACACTCACTGAAGTTGAATCACACTGTGCAAAACCTCATGTCCTGTTCAACCCTGAGCTGAGCTTCAAGTTCCACATTCTATCCATTACCAGACTACTTTCTTCCCCTTTACAAAATCACCCACTTCTACCCCAACCTCCTAATCTCCCCCTCCATGGCTCAGTGTTCGTTCCCTTCCTTATAAATCACGCTATATATCACATTAAACATCACGCTGTATATCACATTAAACATCACGCTGTATATCACATTAAACATCACGCTGTATATCACATTAAACATCACGCTGTATATCACATCAAACATCACGCAATCTATCACATTAAACATCACGCTGTATATCACATTAAACATCACGCTGTATATCACATTAAACATCACGCTGTATATCACATCAAACATCACGCAATCTATCACATTAAACATCACGCTGTATATCACATTAAACATCACGCAATCTATCACATTAAACATCACGCTGTATATCACATTAAACATCACGCTGTATATCACATTAAACATCACGCTGTATATCACATTAAACATCACGCAATCTATCACATTAAACATCACGCTGTATATCACATTAAACATCACGCTGTATATCACATTAAACATCACGCTGTATATCACATTAAACATCACGCAATCTATCACATTAAACATCACGCAGTATATCACATTAAACATCACACTATATATCACATTAAACATCACGCTGTATATCACATTAAACATCACGCTGTATATCACATTAAACATCACACTATATATCACATTAAACATCATGCAGTATATCACATTAAACATCACACTATATATCACATTAAACATCACGCAGTATATCACATTAAATATCACGCTGTATATCACATTAAACATCATACAATATATCACATTAAACATCACGCTGTATATCACATTAAACATCATACAATATATCACATTAAACATCACGCTGTATATCACATTAAACATCACGCTGTATATCACATTAAACATCACGCTATATATCACATTAAACATCACGCAATCTATCACATTAAACATCACGCTGTATATCACATTAAACATCACGCATTATATCACATTAAACATCACGCTATATATCACATTAAACATCACGCAGTATATCACATTAAACATCACGCATTATATCACATTAAACATCACGCTATATATCACATTAAACATCACGCATTATATCACATTAAACATCACGCTGTATATCACATTAAACATCACGCTATATATCACATTAAATATCACGCAATCTATCACATTAAACATCACGCTGTATATCACATTAAACATCACGCTATATATCACATTAAATATCACGCAATCTATCACATTAAACATCACGCTGTATATCACATTAAACATCACGCATTATATCACATTAAACATCACGCAATATATCACGTTAAACATCACGCTGTATATCACATTAAACATCACGCTATATATCACATTAAACATCACGCAATCTATCACATTAAACATCACGCTGTATATCACATTAAACATCACGCATTATATCACATTAAACATCACGCAATATATCACGTTAAACATCACGCTGTATATCACATTAAACATCACGCTATATATCACATTAAATATCACGCAATCTATCACATTAAACATCACGCAATCTATCACGTTAAACATCACGCAATCTATCACATTAAACATCACGCTGTATATCACATTAAACATCACGCATTATATCACATTAAACATCACGCTGTATATCACGTTAAACATCACGCTGTATATCACATTAAACATCACGCTATATATCACATTAAACATCACGCTATATATCACATTAAACATCACGCTGTATATCACATTAAACATCACGCTGTATATCACATTAAACATCACGCTATATATCACATTAAACATCACGCAGTATATCACATTAAACATCACGCAGTATATCTCATTAAACATCACGTTATATATCACATTAAACATCACGCTGTATATCACATTAAACATCATGCAGTATATCACATTAAATATCATGCAGTATATCACATTAAATATCATGCTATATATCACATTAAATATCATTAAAAATCACGCTATATATCACATTAAAAATCACGCTATATGTCATGTTAAATATCACGCTACATATCACGCTACATATCACGTTAAATATCACGTTATATATCACGTTCAATATCACGTTAAATATCGCGCTATATATAACGTTCAATATCGCGCTCTATATGTTAAATATTGTGCTATATATCACGTTAAATATCGCGCTATATATAAATGCACGTGGTTGTTGTTGAATCAACTAATGTTCTGTACAATTCTCCAGCTTTACTGTTTCTAATCAGAATTGAAGTTATATAGCAATTATGTGACTAACATAATAACACTTAATTCACGTTTTAAAGATACATAAAATTCTAGTGGAAGCCTTTGTCACAACTCTCCTTTTTTAAAAAATGGTTTTAGTCTAAATTTGGTAACAAATTGCTAATCTAACATGAGCAAGCTGGTGCATCTGGCACCACCACCTCTGTTCTGCTTCTATTCATACCCTCCAAAACCAAGGGTCTGAACTCACTGTCGTAGTTTGTTAGCTACATTATATCAGCTCAAGCTGACACAATATGAATGAAATCTCACTTCCAGGACAAATCTGACTCACCCCTGAAGCACGTCAGAAACTAGATTGATGTGTGTGCACCTGGAAAAAGTGACTTGGACCTTCAGTTTTTTGTCCGAAAGCACTATTGTGCATGCTAGGGCAAACCTGGAAGCAGATGAAATACAATACGCCAGCTGCATATGAAATAGCGTTGTCATAGCACTGGCCTAGAGTCAGTATTGTCACATTGCTCCATTCGGCATCAATTAAACTCATTTTTTTGGTGGGCTTCATTCATTCCAAATGCTCTAAATACAGAGTTTCTGACTGTTGAATTTGCAATGGTTAAACTATGGGTATCTCATATCACCCAGTGCTGTACAGCCTTCATTGAGATCCACTTTTCATCATTATAAAAGGAAGCTTTTTTTTTTAACTCTGCACACTACCCTGGTGGCTCACAGTGAGGAAAGTAATAAACAAACCAGCCCAGAAGGTTCCAGGTTCAATTCCAAGTGTGATCTCAACCAGGGCAGCAGTAAGAGTGACTTCAATGTCCATTGCCTGGGGAGGAGAGCATCAGCCATTTCTGATCATTGTTCAGTGACTCTTGTTGGAATGTTTGCATGTGTGGACAGGATCGGGTTTGGCTCTGATCACCCCTTATGGTGGAATAGCCAGATTCAATGTCTTTCTCATGTGAGGAATGGCCAGTTGGGCATGGAAACAGATGGTGCACATGGAACCATACCCCAGCAGGACTCCGTGCTTTTAGGGGAGGTGAAAATTACATAGAATGCACAGCACAGAAAAAGGCCATTCAGCCCAACTGGTCTACGCCGCTGTTTATGCTCCACAGGAGCCTCCTCCCTCCCCGCTTCATCTCACCCTATCAGTATACTCTTCTATTCCTTTCTCCCTCATGTGTTTATCTACCTCAACTACTCCTTGTGGTAGCGAGTTCCACATTCTCACCACTCTCTGGGTAAAGAAGTTTCTCCTGAATTCCCTATTGGATTTATTCGTGACTGTCTATATTTATGGCCCCTAGTATTGGTCTCCACCACAAGTGGAAACTTTTCTTTATATCCATCCTATCAAACCCTTTCATAATCTTAAAGACCTCTATCAGGTCACCCCTCAGCCTTCTCTATTCTAGAGACTAGAGCCCCAGCCTGTTCAGTCTTTCCTGATAAGTATAACCACTTAGTGTGTATGTGAAAAATGGTATTGTAGAATTTGTAGTTTAAAATCAATGCAGTTAAGTGACATAACTTGCAGGTGCACAGGGTCCCAATCTGGGTAGGGTCCTGACTAGGGCAATGACTATCACAAGCAGTCTCAATACCATAGCAAGCAATCTTACTTCTGTAGAGAATTCTGCAGCTTACCTGTTCTCCCCATTGAAGGTGACTGCAGGTGAGAGCCAGCAAAATGCTTTAAAATGTGAAAGTATTGCTGTGATGTAGCAATAAAATCAATAAGCTTAGAATTGCTACAACTACTGGATTTATTTTTTTGAACTTGTTTTACAACTGTTTGCATATAGACAGACTTGTTCATACTAAGTTGAGTATTGCAATTGATACATGTGGCAGCTGCTAATATTCTGACAAACTGTTTAGTATCAGTCACATACAGAATTATGAACACAACATAATATAATCAGAAAGGCAATAAGGAGAAGTTAGATTTATGTTTCTACCCATGCACCATTGAAACATACATTTCTAGGTACTTACAAATATAAATGATAAAAGAATAGGATTGACTTTGTGTCTCTTGAAATGCTTAAATCAGTGTTTGATACCTGGGCTAAAGTGAAAACCACAAGCTTCTCTAAAGTTTGCCTGTAGTTTATGCCGTTTTCGCAATTTATGTAAATTTATTTTTGCACAATACTTAACATGAAAACTGCATGGAGTAAAATGGCCAAACCATTGCATCAGTCTAATTTAAGAATTTTCATAGTGCATTATTTGTTAACAGTATGTTTCTGGCTTTGGAGCAAATTTGGTTGTATAACTTTTCACCCACCTGCAAAATCTTTGGGGACCGCCAATGCTGACTGAAAGGATTTCCTTCCACAGGAGGATCTTTGAAGTTGAAAAACAATGACTTTCATTGCTTTCCCTTACACTGTCAGCTCCTATACGTCAGCGATGAAAGTGAGGTAGCAGCAACAGACTTGTGGTGTTTTCTTTAAACAAAGAAGAGCTCAGATCAAGTCTGATTTTTCATTCAATTTAGCTTTCTGCAGTGGATTTAATGCGATATGAAGCTAGCTTGAGAAAAACACAATGGATTGGCAAGCTAACTGAATTAACCCAGCTTAGAGGAATAAATTTGTAAAGTGGCAGAAGTCCCTTGCCATAAAAAGGTTTCCCAAAATGGGATTTGCTAGCTAATCACACTGATATTTTTACACCTTACTAGGCTTAGAATGATCTGTATTTGTTCACAAATGCTAGGCCTTGGTAACATGTTATGGAGGAAATACATTTTATTAGATTTAACAATGCTGTAAGTGAGTTTGAAAAGCCTCTGTGTATTTATGTTTTGTTGCTATTTGAGTTTTCAGAGGGGAAAATCAAAGAATCCAGTTTGCCAGTAATTAGTCTTTAAATATTATCCTTTTTGGCTCATATTTCTACATATATTTACGACCACTATTATTCCAGATTCTATTTGACTGTTTTATATCTGCTGAGTTGTAATACTTTTGCACAGGCTACTGTACAATTGAGAAAATCTGGTCTACATAATGCATTTACATTTGTATAAAAAAGAAGCGTGTGAGTGCAATCTTTTTATTACATTATTTATGACTATAACAAAATTCATCTTCTGTGTAATGCCAACCAGACTTGAAAAAGCCATTCTAATAACTTGATTATGAGCTTCAGTCAGGGTGGAATTTTTTTTTACAATTTAAAAAAATAGTCCCAAAGCTGTTCTGCTCACAAGAAGCAATTGACTGCAGATTCAATGCGTTTGTAATGCAGTTTAGATATTTGTAAATGAGGCATTCTGTGATTGTGGGAGAGGGTAAACTGTTACCTTCTCTTGAGGATTCTGTATCCCATACCTCCTTAAGGCAAGAGAATAGGCCATTAGAGGACCCCCTCATTACTGATTGTCTTAATGCAGAGGAAGGGCACAGCCTTGGTAGCATTTGATAACCAGTTTCAACATTCAGCAGGCTAAGCTATTAGTCATGCATCTCAGCCTTTTTCTATTTACTTTCAAAACACTTAGAAATAATACAAGATTAGCAGTAGAATGCAATATTTTTGGGTACATCGTACCCTGGTATCTGCTGTTTCCACACACCACAGTTGTTGGATCCTCTGGGAACATTTTGTTTTGACAGAACGCTATGCTGAATTCAGATGCATAAATATTGGAGGTCTAGAAAAAGGAAGCTGACAATTAGGTTATTCTTAAAGTTTTCATAAATCAGACACAAAAAGATCTGGACAATAAAATGCAAGTCAATGATTTTTCTTTCTTTGTCCACACTCTTCCCCAGTGCCCTTTAACCTTTAGCCTGTTATAATGGGTTATTTCAATTGGCACAATATTAGAAACAAGCTCTTGTCGGAGAAGTGAGAGAAACTAGCAGGTAAGTTGGTAATTTCCTATTTAGTATTGTAGCAGGCTAGAATAAAGGAACAAAGCAATTACTTTAGATGTTAGTATTTAATATAGGGCAGATATAAATCATGGCTTAAAGATTCTTTGAGCGAGAAAAAGATGATTTTTTTTGTTCCATAGCTCGTCTTTGCAAATATATAAGAGATTAGACTTTTTATTAAAATGGGATATAAATTTAAACAAATGTTGGATAATGATAGAAAAAAATTAATTGGTAATTCCTGACAGAATGAAATAGAAGATCACCGTGCTGAGCGATTGCGTAAAGCTACCGAACGTTTGCGGAGTCCTGTGGTGTTCAATAAAGATTCAGCCGTGAGAAGAACACATCTTCAGTCATTTAGTCAGTATGTGGAAAGCAGACCAGGTGAGGAACTCTTAAGATAAGAATGTTAAAATGCTCTATAGCATTTAATTCTGATTAGCTGTCAGAGAAGCTTTTTAACAAGACTGAAATTAACCTTCTCTGTATAAATCATTTCCTATGCTCAAGGTGGAGTTGATAATTTTAACCAATTTCTGAATATCTTTCTCTTTTTTTAAAAAGAGATTAAAAGGCAGAGATCAATACAAGAAGATGCAAAGAAAGGAAATGAGGGAAAAACGGAAATATGTGAAACAACTCAGAGGAAGCCATCAGAAGATGAAGTACTTAGTGTATGTTTAATTTTTCTGTGGTTTAGTGATTGCTGATTATTTCTTGGTCATATAAGGAAATGCTGTCTTTATTGGTAAAAAATGAGATGTTGGGTTTTCAGATGTCAATCTCGCACATTTTCAATGCAAAGCGAAAGGGGTGCACCACTGAATTAGTCTGCAGTGTAGTGATAATTGTCAGATAAAAGATGAATTTTTCAGACTTGCACAGCCTCAGCATCCTTGAGACATTTCCATCAGGGCACTTCCCATAAAGAGATTCCAGTATTGATCTACCAGGAGGATTTTAATTATTACAAAAGTAGATACTGCAAGCTTCAGTTGGAAGGAAAAGTCACAGGAGACCTGCTAGAATTTCCCAGACAACCCATTTTGTTGGCATGGGTTAATGGGTGTTCAACCTTTCCATTATACAGATCAGCCATGAATTACCAGCTGAATGATGTTTGCATTAATATAATATATATGATAATTTTTTTTCACTTAATTAATGGGAAGGTTCAGCACAGTGGGAAAATGGGCTGATCATCTGTAAAATTGATTTGTGAGAAATATTTGATGGACAGTAAGGAGGAAACTTATTGATGGACAGATGCTAAAGAATTCAGGGAAAGGATGGAAAATGTATTATCTTAGCTGAGGTCTTTTTTCCCAAAATGTTACATTGATCATTGCAGTACATAAAATGCAAACTATATCCAATGGGCAGTATCAGCAGACATTTAATGTATGGGAAAGCATGTTTTAACGTGAGTTTTGTCATCTGAAGAAACATTAATACTCACATGAACTTTTTTTTATATTGGGAGTTCAGATAATGGTTGGCTGTTTTTTAGGCAACGCGTGAAAACGCCAACATATTTTTTGCAGTATGCACTGAATTAAGGAAAACATGATATCTTTTTATAATTGTATTATATATTTTGTTTAATGTAGTAATTTTTTTTCTTGTCAACAGAAAGGGTTCAAAGACACCAGTCAGTATGTTGTCGGGGAATTGGCAGCACTGGAGAATGAGCAGAAGCAAATTGACACACGGGCGGCAGTAGTGGAGAAGCGCCTTCGCTATCTCATGGACACAGGTACGGTGCCCAATTACACTGTAAACAGTTTTGGCAAATTGAGTGTTCACAAACTCTTATAGAGTTTGAAAGTGTGAATCTTTGAAGCCTGAATGTTCAGCAAACTGCCTTGAAAATGAAAGGCTGTGAGTCGCAGCCACCTCTCTGGGCACTGGTGATAAGAGTGCCTTCATGGGAAGTGATAACTCACCCTGATACTGTGTGAGCCAGCACTATTGAACAGTGTGCTCATCCATGCAGAGCTGGAATACATATCCGTGCCTCATTGATATGCTGCAGCAAAATGTGAGATCTCCAGTGTTCTACTGATTCAGAGGAAAACAGTTGGCCTGCTGAAGCCAAGTGCTGCATGAAACCGCATACAGTGCAAATGGAAGGTTATATTGACTAAACTGCAAAAATTTGAGTGCTGTTATAGATACACGACAATTATTTTTCACAAGAGTAGGTAGGAAGAATCCAATGTTATTTTCAGCTTCCTTCACAATAATAATATGACAGCATGATGTCCCATGATACGCAAATGTATTACTATACACGAGTTATATTGTATAGATGCTAGATTACGATAGTGGTTTTAAAAAAACATATCGTCATGGTTTTAGACACAAGGAAAGGGGACAACAGAGCCAGGATGATATGTGGCACAGACCTTTTACTCAGTTACCATCACTGGAACATTTAGGCCTAGAAATTACATCGCTCGGCGCTGGTTTTTCAGGCGCTGCACAGACACCTAAGACCCCAGAATGAAGGGCAGGACTCGCTGCCTGCTATATTGGTTTGGGACAAACCAGAGGCTTCCTTCACCCCCATCTGAAACAGGTGTTAGGCCTTTTGCACATGCAAATGAAGGGCCTAACGCTTGCCCTCTCCTGGTTTGCCCTGAGACATCGTGGGCTACACTCAGGGAAAGCAGGCCTAGGGATCACAGGCAACAAAAGAGGTAAGTAGCTTATCTGAATGTGGAGCCGGGTGGAGCAGGAGTGACCCTCCTGAGCCAATCACCGCTGCTGCTGATTTCTCCCGCCCCCCCCCTCCCCCAACTTGCCAGCGGTCCTCTCTCTTACCCCCCCCCCCCCCACCACAGTCCTCTGACCCTTGTTCTTCCTCCCTCCCTCCCCCCGCGGTCCTCTCTCGACCCCCAATCTCCCTCCCTTCCCCCACAGACAACTCTCGACGCCCGGTCCCCCCACCCCCACGGTCTTCTCTCGACCCCCAGTCCCCCTCCCTCCCCCCACCCCCCCTCCCTCCCCCCACCCCCCCTCCCCCCCTCACAGTCCTCTCCCTCCCCCTCCCTCATGGTCCTCTCTTAACCCCCCCCCCTCTTTGCCCCGCCGTGAGACCAGGTCCCCCTGAACCACGACCTCCCCTGATCCTCACTTACCTGAGGGCCCGATCTTTCTCCAGTCTCCGGCGTTGAGGTGGGCTGTCTCGCCTCGTTGGCTCTATTACAGGAGGTCGAAGCCCCAATATGAGGGAAGCCTCAGACCTCACCATTCTGGTGCAGAGTATTTACCCATGGCTCCCACGCACCCAAAAATGGGCGCTCCTGGCTTTCTGGGCCTTGGGATTTAGGCTCTATGTCAAACACAACGTATTTGTGGATTTATGACTTTCTATGATACTAAGTGCCTATCTTCTCAAGAATTTGAGCAGGTGACTAGTTCCTGCCGGTAGAACTTTAGCTGCCTGTTGGGAAGTATATGAAAACGTTCTCGGTTGACTCATTCTTTTGTTTGTACCTCTCTTTACATTTACACTTTTCAAGTCAATGGAAATGG